>NW_007579878.1:55720-60215 GCF_000690725.1 Stegastes partitus
ACACATGCGGAAAAAGTTTCAGTGAAGGACGTATTTTGAAAGTCCACATGAGAACTCACACAGGTGAGAAGCCATACTCTTGTGACACATGCGGAAAAAGTTTCAGTGAAGGACGTATTTTGAAAGTCCACATGAGAACTCACACAGGTGAGAAGCCATACTCTTGTGACACATGCGGAAAAAGTTTCAGTGAAGGACGTATTTTGAAAGTCCACATGAGAACTCACACAGGTGAGAAGCCGTACTCCTGTAAAACCTGTGGAAAAAGTTTCAGTCATGGAGGTCGGTTGACAGTCCACATGAGAACTCACACAGGTGAGAAGCCATATGTTTGTAACACATGTGGAAAAAGATTTTCTGACACATCAACACATAAAAGGCACACAGCAATCCACAAAGGGGAAAAGCCATATTCCTGTACAGCCTGCGGAAGAAGTTTCAGTCAAGGAGGTCATTTGAAAGCCCACATGAGAACTCACACAGGTGAGAGGCCGTACTCTTGTGAAACCTGTGGAAAAAGTTTCAGTTATGGAGGTAGTTTGAAAGCCCACATGAGAAGTCACACAGGTGAGAGGCCATACTATTGTACAACCTGTGGAAAAGGTTTCAGTCATAGAAATCGGTTGAAAGTCCACATGAGAGCTCACACAGGTGAGAAGTTGTCATCCTGAAACGTGTGGAAAAAACGTTTTACAGCAGCTTCTGACTGTGCTTCAACAATAATTGTGAGGAAATATGTCAGCAGTCCTTGATGATTAGACCAAATGGAGTCTGGACTGTGGTGGTGGTGGAGCTGGGAGAAGAACCAGGCTGAACATCTGGATAAATGTACTATTGGTACAGGCTGCTGCATTTTTGATATCATGTCTCATCCTTCATCAGCATAGCAGTGGTGTGAGATATTGTGAAGCTCTTTGGAACATTTTCACATCCTGCTGGAAGAACATGGTTGATCATGTGTGAACATACTGCTGGAGTCCAAACAGCTTGAGTGCTGCTGTCTTTAAAGTAAAAGGGCGGCAAAGAACTACTGAGGCGTTATGACAGTAGGACACAGCAGAGTGTGTCATTGCAACAGAAGAGATCTGCACATGAACCTCCTTTGATTGTTTGTCATGTTTCAAAGACAGACAGCTGAGGAGATGAAGTGGACTTCTGTTGGTACCTGTAGAGGTAGTTGATACAGTCAAGACAGTCTCAGTGTTTCGTTCCACAGCCATCATTACATCTTTCAAGGTCATTCATCTAATTTCTTCATCAGCAAAATGTCACATACATAGCAGCAAATTCCCCAAACAGAAACCACCTTTACTGATTTAATGTGTGATTTAAAATGTGATCTCCACAGGCTGTAATGCTGTACAGGTCAGACTGTGTGAAAACTACAGCCATATGTCAGGAAATTAGTCTGTCATCTGTTTGTTCCTCATCAGTGATTTATTTTCTGATGCATTATTGGAAATTCTAAATTTGTTTCAAACTCCATATTGATAATAAATAAACTTAAAAATGTCTGCAGCTCCACGAGTGCTTTGTGAAATGTTATGAATGTATTTCAACCGATTAACATTTACAACTTGTTTAATGACTTTAACACTGATGAGCCCCAGCAAAGGTGTTATGTTATGAAGCAACACACAATTGGTTTTACTGGTAGTATCTGATATACACCCACAAATGTTAAAAACATGTCAAGCTAGGTTGCAGTTTCTGCTGTTTCAACAGGGACCTTGTGTTATTTCTTTCTTCTGTCATCACCACATAGGTCATCAGTGTGATTTGTTAATAGGATCTTATGATGTAGTCAGGTCACTGTTATTTATACAGCACATTTGACACAACAGCAACTGAGTCAAAGTACTTTCCAGTAGAGAAGTAAACACAATGTCACTAATTTGCCTCACAAGTTTAAATATTAAGGGCCTAAAATAATTTTAATGGAATTAAAGTGCCTGACTCATTCAAATATTAAGTTAAAGATCTAGTGATATTGTAAGATTATTTTTACATCAGACCGCAAACCAACATGGCGTGAAAGTGGAAGACCATTTCCCAGACCTATGTCTTTTTAATTCTCTTCAAGACGCCATATGAGTAGCAAACAGGAGTCTGGCCTCACAGATCAGGAACGTTTTAGACTGAGGAAACTTGTGCTGACGTCCAAAAGACAGCTGAATGATGAACGTGGCAGCCAAGTTTGTTTCAATTAATACAGTTGTTTTTATCCTAGTTTTTTACATCTCTTTTATCATGGATGTTTCTAAACTGGGTCTTTTAAATATAAACGGAGCCAGAGATCTGAGGAAAAGACAAGCAATTTATGAGACAGCCACACTTAAAAAGATAGACGTCCTGTTCCTTCAGGAAACTCACAGGGATTTTAGCAATGAGGCTGAGTGGAGGAGAGAGTGGGAAAGAGAGGCCATTATAAGCCACCACACTTCTCTCATCGGAGGAGTGGGCCTACTCTTCGCCAGAGCTTTTAATCCCAACTCACTGGAGGTCCAACACTGTGTAGGGGGGATGTTGCTTGTAGTTAAGGCTCAGTTCGACCATTTTAAAGTTGTTTTCATTAACATCTATGCCCCAACATCCGGTGCAGAGAGGAAACTTTTTCCTCAAACTAATTGAGGTGGTAAGTGGGAGTGGTACGGAGAACTATTTGTTTCTGGGTGGGGATTTTAACTGCACGGAGGGCACAACGTTTGATCGCAACCATGCAGAGCCTCATCCAGCCTCTTAGAACACCTAAAAGCAGCTGGTCCACTCTCACGGCATAGTGGACGTCTGGAGAAGGATGCATACACCTGGTCCCACCTTAGAGAGAGCAGGGTTACCTCAGCCAGGTTTGATCATATTTATTGTTTTAAGCATCATTTTCATGTTTTTAAGAAGTGTGATATTTTACCTGTTGGTTTTACTGATCATTGTTTATGTTTAAATAGTATTTTTATCAGGAATGTTTTACCCAAGAGTCCCTACTGGCATTTTAATTCTGTTTTAACCTTTGATAAAAGTTTTCGAGAGGCTTTAATGTTTTTTTTGGAGGTTTTTAGACAGAGGAAGAGTGATTTTAGCAGCCTTAAGCAATGGTGGGACCATGGCAAGGCTCAGATTAAAGTTCTGTGTCAGTAGCACATCCTAAATGTCACAGGTTCACAGGTGACATCACCAGAGCTTTGAAGGATCTAGAGACTGAAATAGTGGAGCTGGAGTGTTTGCGTGAGTCCACAGGAAATCAAGGCTGCACTGAAAGCCGCAAAGGCAAAAAAAATAAAATAAAAGGCTTTAGCCAACCTGCTGAGCATTTAAGTGCAGGGCGCACTGGTCCGGTCCCGGTACCAGACCATCTTGGGGATGGATGCTCCCTCTAGCTTCTTCAGTCTAGAGAAAAAGAACAGACAGGGTAAGTAGTCCACACACTGCTCCCAGACAAGGGGCAGGAGATCTCGTAACCATGCCAGTTGCGGAAAAAGGTGGTGAGCTTCTACATCACCCTGTACAGGAGCAAGTACAAGGAGGAGCAAGGTTTCCTCAAGGGGTTCCTGAGGAGGCTACCTCATGTCTCCACAGAGACAAACAGGCAGCTCGAGGCCTGCCTCGAAATGCAGGAGCTGTGGGCAGCACTGCAGGCAAAGCCAACCAGCAGGTCTCCAGGGATCACCACCAAGTTTTATAAGACGTTCTGGAACATCCTGGGTCGGGATGTCCTCGACGTCTTCAGTGAGTGTCTGACCTCTGGTTCCATGCCAGTGTCCAGCAGGAGAGCAGTCCTCACTCTGCTCCCCAAGAAGGGCAACCTGCAGGACATCAAAAACTGGCGCCTCGTGTCTTTGCTTTGAATGGACTATAAACTCCTGTCCAAAGTATTGGCCTCTAGGCTGGGGAGAGCTATGGAGCAGGTCATCCACTGAGACCAGACCTACTTCGTCCCCGGCAGGTCCATGGTGGACAACATCCACCTGATTCGAGATTTTTTTTAAATCTCTAGTTCTATTTCATCCCTGCTGACCGCCAGAGGCGGTGCTTTAAGCACTGAATATTCCAATTCGCGCATGCGCAGTATGAATATCAACAATGTCACCTGTGACACCTGGATGACCCGGGGGAGACTATATCTTCCGGTGCCATCAGAGTATCTGTCGCTATCGCTCTGATAGCGTTATCCAAAGCCGCATTTCCAAATACGTCCTGTCGCTTTGTAGCTCCGAGACCGTGTTGGTCGGGGCGGCGGACTTTTCGCCCCCCCTAGGAGCTGCGACGGATGGTTTTTCCCTCTTCTGTGAGGTGTTACGTTTGTTTATAATCGCCCGCACGCCGTGGCGTCTGGCGTGGTAAGACAGCGTTGTCGCTTCCCTCTTCGGACGGACGGTAAGTGGCTGTATTACTGTTGACAGTTTATATTGTCGGTGCACACTTTGTCGGTAACGGCTGCGTTTACGCCCCGTCCTCCCGGCATTTGAGCCGACTTAATTGCATTCTGTTTGTTTCACGT
>NW_007579878.1:62760-65846 GCF_000690725.1 Stegastes partitus
TGCCTTTGCCCTAAGTTGGCTGGGATAGGCTCCAGCCCCCCCGCGACCCTAGTGAGGATTAAGTGGTGTATTGATAATGGATGGATGGATGTTGAAAAAGAACATTTTGTTCAGAAGAACTGGGAGACCGTCACAGAAACGATCGAGGGTAAGCTCTCCAAGTGGAGGTGGCTCCTCCCAAAAATGTCACTCAGAGGCAGGGTTCTAGTTTTAAATAAATTAGGAGCATCCCAACTGTGGCATTGGCTCACCAGTGCAGACCCTCCTCCAGGTCTCCTGGTTCAAATTCAGAAGAAAATGGTGGATTTTTCTGGGCTGGTCTGCACTGGGTGCCACAGGGGGTGCTCTTTTTAGACAGAGAGGAGGGGGGTCAGGGCCTTGTCCACTTGGCCAGCTGGACTGCCACTTTTAGACTCCAGTTCCTGCAGAGGTATCTCACAGGCCCAGCAGATCTGATGCGGAGAGGCGTGGCCAGCTGCATCCTGAGGCATGCCAATAAGTTGGAATTGGATAATGTTCTGTTCTTAACCGATCCCAAATTCCTGAATCTTAAGGGGTTGCCTCCTTTGAATCAAAGTATTTTTAAATGCTGGCCTTTGTTTAACCACAGAAGGTGCCTGAAAGCCAGCTCTCTGCACTGGCTATTGAACGAACCCTTGATCCATGGAACCAGACTGGACATCAGCGGAGCAGCAACTCCTGGCCTGATGGGAAGGCTGATCCGGTCTGGGACCCTCACCATGGGTCAGACTGTGGATGCTGTGGGGCCGGAGCTGAATGATGGGCTCTCTGCTGGGGCTTCAGTCTGTCCGGGTGTCCCAGAGGCTCTTGGAGAACTAGAAGGGCAAACTGACGGCCAGAGACAAGAGCCTCCTGAAGAAATATGGCCGAGGAGAACTCTCCCCGGACACTGCAGACCCCTTCCCTGAGGTCCTGCTGAGCCTGGGTTAATATTGTTTATATTGTCAGAATTACATTTTATGTTTATTGTCTGTATCCAGTTCATATCTATAGTCTACTCTATTTTCTATTTCTTTATTTTGGACCGTGGGGCCTCAGAGTATCGGAATTTCAGTTCTCTGTATGTTGTACATATGGCAAAACTGACAATAAAACTGACTTGACTTGACTTCTGCATCCTCCTCAGCTCCTTGTTGTCCCCAGATCCAATAGCCTTGTCCTTCACCAAGGTTCTCAGTTCTGAGATTACCCAGGGTTTGTTGTTGGAGAAACACCATACTTTCCTGGTCAGTAAGGTGTTCTCTACACAGAGGCTAATGTAGTCCGCTACACAGTCCATCATTCAATCAGTGTCCTCACCAGCCAAACAGTTCATCCCAGTCTGTGGTCTCAAAGCAGTCCTGCAGTGCCTCAGTGGCCACGTCTTCACATACCTTATGGTGGGACGTTGTTTCTTCACTATAGGTATGTAAATGACTGCAATCTCACCAGGTTGTGGTCTGAGTGGCCCAATGTGGCGGGAGGGAGGAGGAGCTGTATGCATCCTTGGTGTTTGCATACATTTGGTCCAAGGTTTTACTGTCTCTGGTGTGGCAGGTCACATACTGGTTGAATATGTGGAGAGTGACAGAGAGTGATGTATGGTTGAAGTCTCCTGAGATGATGAGAAGAGACTGAGGGTGTGATGGTTGCAGCAGGGACACTTCACTGTGGATGAGTTCACAGGCTGCAGCCGCATCAGCCAAGGGAGGGATGTACACTGTCATAGCAATCATTGTGGTGGTCTCAATTTGAGATCCGAATATTCGAGACAACTATATATAAATGAATAATGTTCTGCCCTTTTGTCTCAGTAATCAATGAAACTAATCACATTGGATGTAGTGACCATCCTCTGTACAAAGGTCAGATTTCTATGAGTTGTATCCTTACATTGAAGGATAAAAGATTAAGAAAAAGAACAGACACAAATAAGTACAGGCAATTCAACAAGGTTTTGTGTTGGGTGTTGTGTTATTCTAAGTTTTAACAGCAGGATTTGAAATTTTACTGCAAATGTAGTTTCAGATCCTGTTTGTTGTATCGTTCAAGGAATCATTTCGTTTGGTGAAACTCCTTACATACATTGTTAAATGATCTATGAAGGTCATCAAAAGGAGAAATATTTCACCATGACATTTGATTTTAATTCTATGTCTTGTACTCAGTGTAGTCATATATAAAATGAATCAATTTAGACAACATTGAGATGTTTTCTTCAGAAATGAACAGTGTATAGATTATTTACTGTTTGCCAGAAATACATAGAATGAAGTTTTCCACATACGCAGCATCATGACAAAGTTTAGTCAGTGAAGTCAAACTTAAAATTGAAAATGCATATCATCAATCAGATTTCTTTATTAACAAAATACCACATACACACCAGCAAGAGATCAAAACGGAAACCATGGCAGTTTCTGCTGTTTGGACAAAGACTTTGATTCCTCATTTATCATCGCATACGTCATCTGTGGGATTTGTTGATCAGATCTCAGCATCTAGTCAAATCACAGTTATCTATACAGCTCATTTAAAAACACAGCTGCTCAGTCAAAGTGCTCTCTAGTAGAAAAATGACTCACCCAAGTTTAAATATTACAGTTAGAGGTCTACAATAATAATAATAACATACATTTCCCTGAATATTTTTAATATTAAAACTTAGAAACACAGAAACCAAATCGATTCAAAGACAATATGAGCAGCATATTGTTGAAATGATTTATGATGCAAAGGAAATGTTTAGTTGATCAAAATCTAAATGAAACTCAACACACTGAAAACTACAACGTAAAGTGATTTTGTTTTATTACATGTGTGTTTATTTGTTATGTATCAGTTTAGTTTGGTTTCTGTAGTCGTGCTGTTGTTTAGAATCTGTTCATAGGTTTCTTCGTTTATTTTTGGTGAATGTAGAATTACTATTTCTGCTACAAACTGTGTGATAAGAGAGAGATGAAAGGAGACGACCACGGAGGAGAAACAAAAGTTCAATCACAGTTTCTGCCGGACCTTCGTGGTGTGACACTCGGCGGAAGTAAACAGTGAAGAGGCGCCGCCAGCGTTACTTTCAGACGGACTGT
>NW_007579878.1:66366-67601 GCF_000690725.1 Stegastes partitus
GCATCTACTCATACGAATGTTCAGCAATTGTTTAGTGTGTGCCCAGTTAATGAGTGACATGAGAAGTGGACTGGTGACAAAATGAATATATTTTCAGGTTAAAACATTTGACAGATATCAAGTCTTGTATCACTGAAGATCAATGCAACATAACTAAGTTGCAAAATCAGCTATTCATCAGCATGCATGGTGCATTAATAGCTGTGGCAATGCTGAAGCACAGTGTAGCGTATGTGGGCTTGATGGCTGACTGCGGCTACAATTAGCAGCAGCAGAGACCTAGTTCTTTTAAGGAGCCTGGATTGTGAGTGAACACAGGAGGCAGTAGTGACGTTTGAGTATATGTATTAACAAAAAAGAAGTTCTTCACAAAATAAATAGCCAATACACCCATACACCATTCCAAAAAGAGGGAAAAGAGAGAGAAAAAAAGAAAAAATAATGGATTACCCACAATAATGTATCTGTATATAATCTTCAAAAGGAAAACAAAATGTTCACATGTTGTGTTTTCTTTGTAAGTCAAAACAGGTCGTCCAGGTAGGTAAGTGGATAATTTTCTCCAGCCGGTTCCATGATCTGGCTCGCCAGATGAATTGGGTGGAATGGACTCGAAAAACAATCCAGGGGGAAAGGGGGGGGGGGGTGTCTGACCTAAAAGGTAAAAAAGAATACACAGAAGTTTTGAAATCACAGAGAACCAATTCATTCATTAAATCAATTTGTTATAGATGAATCACAGAAAATCAATTACTTAATCAAATTAATTGGACATTGATAAATCACAAACAAAAATCAAATTCAAAGTGCACTTTCTATAATTAATATTTCATTCCAAACTACTCAAGCAGAGTTTAAGAGTTAAATTATTTGTCGTACTTCCGGTCTGGTGTGCAACATGATGGCAGCATAGAGCGATAGGCTCCCGATAGTGAGAATTAAAAGTGTCCGTATATAACTCGAATTTTCTTGAAGACGTGCTACAACAAGAGGGGACACAGCAGGGGAAAGAACATGCCCCAAAAAGTGAAGAAAAGACTAACACGAAGAAATACATACGACGAGGACGAAGAAGGCGAACTGTCACAAGCTAGCAGCGTTAGCAACATGGAGGATGACCTGCAGGTTGACACCGTAGCTGGGCCGAGCCAGGAAGCTAGCCTGGGCTTAATCCTGACAGAGCTCCGGGAACTTAGACGGGATTTCAGTGAACAACTCAACGGCATAAGAGAGGA
>NW_007579878.1:73395-75995 GCF_000690725.1 Stegastes partitus
TTTATTTCTTTCCTTTTTTGTAATTCTATAAGACACCCCATGTTCGGTTCTAATTAATGTTGTAACACGATGTGTATTGATATGATATAAAAGGAACAAAAGAAAAAGAAAAAAAAAAGGATCAGAATGTAAAAGAATGTAACCCGCAATGACAGTATGTTTGACATGTGGTGATCCTAAATAAAGAGAAAATAGCAAAAAAAAAAAAGAGTTAAATTATTTGTCATTTCAGTGAATGTGGAGCTACAACTTACCAAACCCCATAGCCGTTCGAGTGTTAATAAAAAAAACAAAAAGACTGGCCAAAACAAAAATAAAACTCCAAACTACGGGAGTGCGGGATAAAATTAAAACATTATCCACAATTGGGCTATGTTAAGTTACATGAAAAGTCACTTTTTTTTACCTTTGAATTGAGCGATAATGCTTGGCTTCCCAGGTGGGGCCGAGAGGTAATCAGTGGCCTTTTGAGGTGAAGTATTGCTACCGACTCTGGTGGAAACAGCGCTTAATGAGCGATTACACAGACAATATACGCTATAAAATCTGTCGGCAAAAGACTCACCAGTGATCGACAGATTTCACAACAATAAATCAGTCAACTAATTAAGATGCAGACAGGAACATGCCACAGTCACAGTGGAGACAGAGCAGGAAGTGAACTCTATGACCCATATTTAAAGGAAATCTGAGGTCACCGAAAATTGACCCGGAAATAAGTAAGATAAATAACCAAATAAATAAATAACTAAATGCGGGTTACAGGTTCCCCCCTTAAACTCATGTGCGTCCTCGTACATGAAGGTGGCTGGCGGCATACTGGATGTTCACAGGGAACAGTGATCGGAGGAGTCTCCTCAAGTTGCAGTGCAGAAGTGAACATAGTACTAAGTCCTTGAAACAGGGACTGAATACTGTGCAAAAATGGATGCCCAGGTTTTGAATACTGCAGACGAGTAGGAGTAATGGCAGATCAGGGAGCTGTTCCCTCACAGACGGTGGCGGAGTTTCTCCTCTCTCCAGTTGAGCAATGATATGCTGAATGGCTGGATCAGCTCGTTGTTTGGCAGCAATCTCGGCATCAGAAAGGAATAGCACAACAGGTGAAGAGAACTGCAGGTCATTCACAAAACTATCTGGCAGGCTGTCAGCGTTGACAGAGAGTGTTTGCACAAGAGCAGCAACTTGATCACAGTCAGGTGAGCTGTACACCAATTGTCTGTCATATCCTGCTTGGACTGAATGCTGGTCAATCGATATGCAGGTTGGGTCTTCCAAATGTTGTTGTGTGAATCTCAATATTCTCTCGTTCCTTCTGAGACATGGCATCCTCCAGTTGCTCAGTATGGGGTCGCCGAGAGAGTCCATCTGCATCAGTGTTAACTTCCCAGCTCCATAGATGATTTTAAAGGTAAATGTTGAAAGAGTGTAAAGCCACCTGTAGCTTGTAGCATCTAACCTTGCAGAAGTGAGCAAATACATCAACGGGTTGCTATCAGTGACCATGGTAAAATTATATCCGTACAAATAGTCATTGAACTTCTCAGTTACTGCCCATTTGAGTGCCAAAAACTCAAGTTTATGGGCTGAGTATCAACTTTCACTGCGTGACAGGCCTCTACTGGCGTATGCAACTACTCTGTTTTGTCCATCATGTTCTTGGTACAAGACTGCACCAAGACCAGTATAGCTAGCATCCGTGTGCAAGACATAAGGTTTTCTTGGGTCTGCAAAGGCAGGACTGGAGCTGTCGTGAGTTTCTGAATAATCTCTTCAAAGGCTTGCAGGCAAGCATGAGTCCAACGAGCTGCGAAAGGCTCTTTTGGGTTCAGGTCATGCTGAGACATTGCCCACATTCTTGGACCTTTTCTGTGTAGGTGGATATCCAGAAGTCAACTCATTGAGAGGTCTGGCAATTGAGGAGTACCCTTGCACAAACCGCCGGTAATACCCTGAGAACCCAAGGAATGACCTTAGTTCTTTAAGATTTTGAGGGACTGGCCAAGTTGTTAATGTGGCAATCTTGTCTGGGTCTGTCTCCACATCGTTACTTGAAACCACATGCCCAAGGTAGCAAACTGACGTTTGAAAGAAGACACATTTCTCAACTGACAGCTTCAATCCATACTCCTTCAGGCGTTGAAGGACTTTCATCAGACGTTGTTCATGTTTGGTACATTATACCAGGTGCATACATGCAGAGGGGAACAAAAGTTTACATACATTTGTAAAGAACATGTATGTCATGGCAGTTCTGAGTTCCCTATGACTCCTGTAACTCTTAATTTTCTATAAGAAGTTTCTTTGTCCACGTGATCAGCAACAAACTTGAGCTGAGCTTTAAGGAGCCATTCTGGAGGGAGGGCTTCTTTCCAACATGGCAGCCTCTCAGCCCATGCTGATGTAAAATACACTTGACTGTGGACACTGACACGTATTCCAGCAGCTTCTAATTCACTGTAGACCTGCATTTTGATCTCAGCAGCAGGTGATTTTTTTTTTCCTGATGGTGGCAGTGACACAACTGTGCCATGTGCTTCATACTTACAAAACTGTTTGCACAAAGGACTTTGGGATCTATAGCTGCTTTGAAATGGCAC
>NW_007579878.1:78680-85841 GCF_000690725.1 Stegastes partitus
TTTGAAAGTCCACATGAGAACTCACACAGGTGAGAAGCCGTACTCATGTGAAACCTGTGGAAAAAGTTTCAGTCAAGGAGGTCATTTGAAAGTCCACATGAGAACTCACACAGGTGAAAAGTTGTCATCCTGAAACATCTGGATCTTGGTGCCTGGACGTCATTTAAACAGGTTGAAAGTCTTAAACCACCTTCAGACTGTGCTTCAACAATAATTGTGAGGAAATATGTCAGCAGTCCTTGATGATTAGACCAGATGGAGTCTGGACTGTGGTGATGGTGGAGCCGGGAGAAGAACCAGGCTGAACATCTAAACGTGTTATTGCTACAGGCTGCTGCATTTTTGGTATCATACTTCATTCTTCATCAGCATAGCAGTGATGTGAGAGACAGTCATAGTGTTTCGTTCCACATCCATCAGTACATCTTTAAATGTCATGAATTTCTTCATCAGCAAAATGTCATATACATACACATACATAGCAGCAAATTCCCCAAACAGAAACCACCTTTACTGATTTAATGTGTGATATAAAATGTGATCTTCACAGGCTGTAATGCTGTACAGGTCAAACTGTGTGAAATCTAGAGCCATATGTCATGAACTTAATCTGTCATCTGTTTGTTCCTCATCAGTGCTTTATTTCGTGATGCATTATTGGAAATGCTCAACTTGTTTTAAACTCCATATTGATTGTAAATAAACTTTTAACTGTCTGCAGCTCCATGAGTGCTTTGTGAAATGTTTTGAATGTATTTAAACAGATTAACATTTACAACTTGTTTAATAATGACTTTTAACAGTGACGAGCCCCAGCAAAGGTGTTATGTTATGAAGCAACACACAATTGGTTTTACTGGTAGTATCTGATACACACCCACAAATGTTAAAAACACGTCAAGCTAGGTTGCAGTTTGTACTGTTTCAATAAAGACCTTGTGTTGTTTCTTTCTTCTTTAATCACCACATCAGTCATCAGTGAGATTTGTTAATAGGATCTTATGATGTATTCAGGTCACTGTTATTTATACAGCACATTTGAAACAACAGCAACTGAGTCAAAGTGCTTTCCAGTAGAGCTAGGATGGACGAAGACTGACAGCCAATAGTTCTACATCCTGAGTGTAGTGCCGCTCTTTAACACTAATGTGCCCAGCATTGCACCATCTCTCATTCACTTACATCGCGGGGCCCCCTCCCTTTCTCTTACCACTATCCCTCATATTCTGGTCCGCTCTGGCGAGGTGAAATCCATCCAGCATTATGAGGGAATCCGGTCGGACTGGACCCAAACATCTGAATATCTGAATATTCGTTTGTTGTGGTGGTATCCGGATATCAATTTGAGGTCCGAATATTCGTGAAAACTTTATATAAATGAATAATGTTCTGCCACTTTTTCTCAGTAATCAATGAAACTTCCTCCATACAAGGGTCAGATTTTCTTTGAGTTGTGTCCTTACATTAAAGGATAAAAGATTAATGAAAAGAACATGTAGACACAAATAAGTACAGGCATTTCAACAAGGTTTTGCGATGGACGTTGTGTTATTCTCAGTTTTAACAGCAGGATTTGACTTTTTACTGCAAGTGTACTTTCAGATACCGTTTGTTGTATCGTTCCAGGAATCGCCTTGTTTGGTGAAACTACTTACATACATTGTTAAATGATCTATGTAGGTCATCAAAAGTTGCAATATTTCACTATGACATTTGGATTTTAATTCTGTATCTTGTACTCAATGTAGTCATATATAAAGTGAATCAATTTAGACAAAATTGAGATTTTTATTTTTTTTTTTAGAAATGAACATCATCATCATCATCATCAGCGGTAGCTCGTGTCCGAGTATTATATCCGAGACAGGTTCAACTCGTCCTCAGTTAGGTTGTAGCTTTTCTTGGGTGGCAATGTCTGATATGACTGCCCAAGCCCAGAGCTGTATAGAAGTGTCGAGGGCATTTCGGACAGGGCAGGGTGGGTGGAGAGCGCGGCTGGAGGAGCCACTCTTTACGTTTCTGTCTCTTTGCTTCCTCCTCACAACGACGTATGTTTTCCACATGGTCTGTCCCCCGAGTGATGCATTGCCTCTACCCTGTGCGGTCTTCGGCGAGAGTTTCCCAATTAGCATGGTCAATGTTGCAGCGAAGGAGAGTGGTCTTCAGTTGGTCTCGAAATTGTAGCTTGGGTGCTCCTCAGGCTCTTGTGCCATGTTCAAGTTGTGAAAACAGGATCTGGTGGGGGAGTCGAGTTGTAGGCATTCTCCTGACATGTCCTGCCCAGCGAAGGCGATATTGTGCCATCGTAGTCTCGATGCTGGGGAGGTTGGCTCGGAGACGGACAGTTTCATTTGGGACGAGATCTTGCCATTTGACCTTCAGGATTGCACGGAGTTTCTGCTGTTGGAAATGCTCCAGCTTCTTGATGTCGCTTCTGTACCGGACCCACACCTCAGAGCCATCGAGGAGGGTAGAGAGAAAAATGGCTCGGAACACCATGATTTTTGTATGAAGGTTGAGGTCGTGGTTAAGTAAGACACGTTTGGAGAGCCTCCCAAAAGCTGCATGTGCAGCACGAATCCTATTGTCAATGTCTTTCTGCGCCGTGCAGATGTTGGAAAGGTAGCTTCCCAGGTAGGGGAACTCTTCCACAGTCTCAAGGACTTTGCTGCGGAGACGTATGTTGCTGGTGCCTGGAGGGGGATGGCCCGGAGCACCCTGTGCAAGGATCTTGGTCTTCCCAGTGTTGGAGGTGGGACTGAAGTAGGAGTACGCACCATTGAAGACATCAACAGTAGTCTGGAGGGCATCAACTGTGTTCAGAGGTCGCATTGTCGTCAGCATACTGCAGCTCCCGTACTGTGACCGGGGTGGTGAGTCGGCGGGCGTGAAGGCGTCCTATGTTGAAGACGCCTCCATCCTTTCGGCAGCGAAGTTGGATGCCAAGGGCTGTGTCAGGAAGCTCATGGATCATAGCCCCAAAGTAGAGGGAGAAGAGAGTGAGGGCCAGAACGCAACCCTGCTTCAGACCAGTGGTGATGAAGGGCCTGTACAAGGTCTGTGAAGTGGTCGGGACAGCCAAAGCACCTCAAGGTTGCCCACATAGCTGGTCTTGGAACGCTGTTGAAAGCCTTCTCCAGATCCCAGAAGATGAAAAGGAGCGGTCGTCATTGCTCACGGGACTTCTCCTGAAGCAGGCAGTGATGACCAGCTCATTTTCAGCACATAGTCCAAGGAGGAGAAGCCCGTTAGACAGGATCCAAGGCCCTGCTTGCCAAGGATCCCCCCCCCCCCAGAGTCTGTGGTCGCGACCGACTCTGGCATTGAAGTCTCCAAGCACAAGGAGCTTGTCTCTGCTGGGGACTGCTTGGATGGTGTTGTTCAAGGTAGCGTAGAATGACTCCTTAATGTCATTCTCAGAGTCAAGGGTTGGGGCATAGACAGAGATCAGAGTCAGGTGGTTGCTGTCAGGGAGTGGCACGCGGAGGGTCATGAGACGTTCGTTTATGGCAGTTGGGACCAGGTTATAGCGGTACACAATCGATGTCCTGACCGCAAAACCAACACCGTGGATCTGCCGCTCTTCAGCATCTTTCCCTTTCTAGAAAAATGTGTAGTTGGTTCAGACATCGGAGAGACTTCCCTCTCCGGCAAGTCTTGTTTCAGAGAGGGCAGTGATGTCAATGTTGAAGCGGTTGAGCTCCCGACTCACAAGGGCAGTTCGTCGGTGTGGTTGTTCTGTGTCATCATGGTCTATGAGGGTGCTCACATTCCACGCTCGCACCTTGAAAGGGTTCAGTTTCAGTTTTCTTCGGGTTTTCACCGCAGAAGCAGGTCCCCGCTGGCCACGGTCTGCCAGTCAGGGGGAATTGTGGTGACTGATGTTTACCCCACCTTTTCTAGGGGTCTGTCCATTTGGAGTGGGCTGCGGTACTCCTAAATAGGCCAGCCCAGTCACGCCTGTAGCTGCCAAACTATCACATCACCACAACTTTGTGGATAGAATGACCTTCACGCAGGCGCTGCCAGTGTGTGGCTCCAGACTAGAGACTTCCAGCTGACCAGGCCTGTCCCCGTCATCCAGAGTACCATCGTCACAGGACTTTTGAGGAGGATATAGATAGATAGATAGATAGATAGATAGATAGATAGATAGATAGATAGATAGATAGATAGATAGATAGATAGACATTTATTGTCATATGCGCAGCATGAAAAACAGCAGTTTAACACTGGGCAATGAAACTGTCTCGTTTGCACACTCCCATATACATAATAATAATAAAATAATAATAAAAAATATATGTACAAAAACAAACAAACAAATAAAACAATAATATAAATACATACAAGGGAATAAAAAAAGAGACAGAAACTAAGGTGCATATGGACTATTTACAAGTAGCAGCATCAATGTGATGATGTAGCAGCAGATAAACATTTAAAGTGCACGGTGCCTGATGACACATGTTAACGGAATTGTACATTGAGTATTGAACAGCAGTGATCAGTCAGTGTTTCTGGTTGTTCAGGAGTCTGATGGCCTGAAGAAAGAAACTGTTTGAAAGTCTTGTAGTCCTTGACTTCACACTCCTGTACCGCCTCCCTGATGGCAGCGGTGTGAAGAGTGTGTGCTGTGGGTGTGTGTGGTCTTTAATGATATTGTGGGCTCTCCTGATGACCCTACTAGTGTAGATGTCCTGCAGCGATGGGGAGGCTACTCCAGAGATGTTTTATGCAGTTTTTATTACACATTGGAGGGCCTTCCTGTCCTGCAGGGAGCAGTTTCCATGCCACACAGTGATGGCCTGGTGAGCACACCCTCGACTGCACCTCTGTAGAAGTTGCTGAGGATTTCAGGAGGCATCCCAAATTTCCTCAGCCTACTGAGGAAGTATAGTCGTTTGTGCAGAAGTACAGTCGTTTGTGCGCTCTCTTTGTGAGTTCTTTAATATTGTGGGTCCAGGTGAGATCACTGCTGCTGCCGAAGAATTTGAATGTTTCCACCCTCTCCACCTCAGTGTCGCTGATGAAAATGGGGGAATGCAGCACCTCCCTCCTCCTCGGGTCAACAATCATCTTTGTTTGTGTTTAAGGAGAGATTGTTTTCCTGACACCACGTCACAAGCCTGGCCACCTCAGCCCTGTAGTCCATCTCCACTCCCACGGTGATCATTCCTATGACTGTGGTGTCATCAACAAAATTAATTATGCTGGTGTTCTTCTGAGTGACTACACAGTCAAAGGTGAAGAGGGAGTAGAGCATTGGACTCAGCACACAGCCTTGGGGGCAGCCTGTGCTTAACTTTCTGATGCCAGATGACCGGCCCCCAACTCTGACCGACTGAGGTCTGTCAGAGAGGAAGTCCAGCACCCAGCTACAGAGGGATGTTGTCAGACAGAGGAAGAGGAGCTTCTCACACATCCTCAGAGGGACGACAGTTTTAAATGTTGAGCTATAATCAACAAACAGCATCCTCACATACGTGTCCTTTCCCTCACTGAGAACAGTGTGAAGTGCAGCATTCACAGCATCGTCAGTAGAGCAATTCTGACGATACACGTACTGAGATGGATCGAGTGTGGGGGGGGACCATGTTCTTGATGTGTGTCATGACTATCCTCTCAAAGCACTTCATCATAATAGGGGTGAGTGCAATGGGACGACAGTCATTGAGACACTCAACAGGGGATTTCTTTGGGCGGGGCACAATGGTGGTTGATTTAAAACAGGAGGGAACACTCGCTCTGACCAGGGAGAGGTTGAAAATGTCTGTGAAGACCTCAGCCAGCTCCGATGAACAGGCTCTGACCGCGCAGCCCGGGTTGGTCTCTGGGCCAGCTGCTTTCTGGGGATTAATCCGGCCCAGAGCCCGGCGCACCTCCGCTGATGTCACTGACAGAGGGGCATCCTGTGTGTCATTGAAGACTGGCAGCTCCTCTCGGTGGCTGGTGTTGGTGGTCTCGAAGCGGGAGTAGAACTCGTTGAGCTGGTCTTCTAGTCCCGCCTGGCTGGATGTTGACAACGAGCTCCTCTGCCTGTAGCCAGTGATGTGCTGAAGTCCTTGCCACATGCTCCTTGAGTCTGAGGTGGTGTAATAGTCCTCAAGTTTCAGTCTGTAGTGCTTCTTGGCTTGCCTGATGGATCTCTACAGGTCATATCTGGCCTGTTTGTACCTGTCAGCGTCACCAGAAGCAAAAGCAGCAGAGTGGGCATGCAGCTTGGACTTCACCTCTCCATTAATCCACGGCTTGTTGTTGGGGTAGATCCTGCAGTGTTTTGTTGAGATAATGAGATCTGTGCAGGTGCTAATACTGTATATCCGGTCACAGCAGCATCATACTCCTCTAGATCCACAGAACCGTTTCCTCTCTGAGCTGCAGATCTAAAGTCCAGCCCAGTCCGTGCTCCCGAAGCAGTCCTGAAGAGTCTGTTCTGATTCCTCGTTCCAAACTTTAAGGGTCATGCTCACAGGAGGCGATCTTTTGAGCAGCTGTCTGTAGGCAGGATACAAAAACATGGAGAGATGGTCTGATAGTCTGAAGTGGGGGCGGGGCACTGCTCTGTAAGGGTCCTTCAACTTGCAGTAGACTTGGTCGAGGGTGTTTAAATCCCGTTTTGCAAAGTCTACATACTGACGATGTTTGGGAAGCACTTTCTTCAGGTTGCAGTGGTTGAAATCACCGGCAGTGATGAAAACGGCGTCTGGGTGGAGAGTTTCATGCTTGCTGATGAGTTCCTGCAGCACCCCCAGTGCAGTCACATGATCGGCCCGCGGTAGAATGTAAATGGCGAGCAGAAAGACAGTGTTGAACTCCCTCGGTAGATAGAAGGGTCTGCACTTAAGCATTGCCACCTGTGGTCGACAGTCGCCACACATAACCAGCACCTACACCACCAAACAGCTCAACAAACTACAATACATCCAGAACTCTGCCACCCGCTTGCTTACCCACACCCACTCCCGTGACCACATCACCCCCATCCTCCAAAACCTACACTGGCTTCCCATCAAAGAACGTATCCATTTTAAAATCCTCCTCCTCACCCACTAAGCCCTCCATAACCAGGCCCCCCTCCTACCTCACCAGCCTGCTCCACCACTACACTCCCTCTCATAAACTCCAATCTTCTGATGCCCACCTCCTCTCCATACCACC
>NW_007579878.1:94441-102020 GCF_000690725.1 Stegastes partitus
CCTGGTTGCCATCTTCCTCTCTTTTCATGTGAAGCAGAGTTGGGTGTTTCTTGCTGCAAATTTCACACGTGGCTTTCTTTTTGCAATCTTTTCCCATGTGCCCTTGAGTCAGACACGCAAAACAAAGACCTTTCCCTTTGAGGAACTCGATTCTTTCTTTGTTCGGCAGACCTCTGATTTTGTTGCATGCAATCAGAGCGTGCCCCTTGTTGCAGTACAGACATGGCTCTTGAAATGCATTGCTTGTCTGCTTAGTCTTTCTTGATTCAGAAGCATCGGCTGGCGTTACACTTGTAGCAAGGCCAGTGGTTCTTTTCAGTCGACCCATTGCAGGTTTAGCGCTGGACTTGCTCCTTTCTTTGGCATCAGGGGGGTCTTTGACATCACCAAACAGTGGATCAGAAGCTATCTTAGCTTGTCTGTTGATGTACCCTACAAGATCTGCAAAGCCTGCTCTTCTTCCTTCTTTCTCTTGGATGTCGAAAGCTATGGCTCTCCATCTTTCATGAAGCCTGAAGGACAACTTGTGTACGACGATGCGAAGGTTGCTCGGGCTGTTCATCTCCTCTAGATACTCCAAGTCATTAACAACATTGTTGCACCCAGTGAGAAAGATAAAGAAGCTGTGAAGTGACTTAGCGTCTTCTGCTTTGATTTGAGGCCATTTGACAGCCTTGTCAACATTGGCCGCAGCTATTCTCTGTTCATTGCCATAGTGATGAGTCAAGAGCTTTCTTGCCTCCTGGTAGCCTTGCTGTGCGCTCATGTGTTGGCAACTTCTCACCAATTCTCTCGGCTCCCCTGTGGTGAATTGTTCTAAATAATACAGACGATCTCCATCATTGTCTGTCCGACTGTGAATGATGTGCTCGAACGCCCTCAGGAACGGCAGGAACTCAAGAGGATCGTCACCGAATTCAGGGACTTTCCGCTGAGGTAAGTTGGCTAGTCTTTGTTGTGTGACTAACATCTCAGTGATATCCTTCTGTTTCAATATTATTTCACCTAGTTCAACTTGCCTTGCACCAGGATGTGTGCCCGCAACATCTTCTTTCTTCACATGCACATAAGGCATGTGCCTAGCTGGAACATGAAATGCCCTATTATCTGGGATCACTTGAGGATAGCTGGTCGGGCTCGGTTTAACATCTGGACCATGAAATGGGATGGATGTAGCTGTATGCATTGTCTCTGGTCTCTGGTTCAGGAGAAATGTTGTAGTTGTTTCCTGAAGTTCCTGCTCTGGTAGATGTGTGTTTGCCTTTCATCACATCAGTAACCATTTTCTTGTGTCCCTTTGTCCCTAGAACTCCCACTGCACTATGTCTATCAGGAGGAGGAGGCTCCTGCTGACCTGCTTTGTAATCAGGAGAAGAACTCTGGTCTGCACCAGAAGGATCCAGACCACCTACAGATGAAAGAGGAACAGGAGGAACTCTGCACCAGTCTGGACCAGGAGGACCCAGAGTCTCCACAGATGAAAGAGGAACAGGAGGAACTCTGCACCAGTCTGGACCAGGAGGACCCAAAGTCTCCACAGATAAAAGAGGAACAAGAGGAACTCTGCACCAGTCTGGACCAGGAGGACCCAGAGCCTGCACAGATGAAAGAGGAACAGGAGGAACTCTGCACCAGTCTTGAAGGAGAGCTGCTTATACAGAATCAGCAGAGTGATACCTTTATAGCAACTTCTACTTCTAAGAAAAGGGACCACAGTGACACAGAACCAGACAGTTACCAGCTACTCTGTCAAAATGTTTTTGTAGCTGAGAGGTCAGATCAGGAAAGAAGTAAGGATGCAGATTTAGAACCAACTACAAATGCAAAGCTGAAGCCAATGAAGACACATCACAGAAACAACAGTCACAGTAACAATGTAGACAACACTCCCATGGCTGAGAGTCACTGTGAAACTGACACAGGGAAAAAGACTTTAACATGTGAGTTCTGTGGAACAGCCTTTAAAAATAGATACAGCTTGAAGAAACATTACAGCAGTCATACCGATGAGAAGCTGTTTGCTTGTAAGTCATGTGAGAAAAGTTTCAGCTATAGAGCTCAGCTAAAAGTCCACATGAGAACTCACACAGGTGAGAAGCCGTACGTTTGTACCACATGTGGAAAAAGATTTTCAAACAAATCAACACATAAAAGGCACATAGCAAACCATAAAGAGGAAAAGCCATATTCTTGTGGAACATGTGGGAAAAGTTTTTGTCGTCATGATAACTTGGTGTTTCACATGAGAACTCATACAGATGAGAAACCGTTCCCATGTAGCAATTGTGGGAGACGATTTAACTTCAAATCCTATTTGAAAGTCCACATGAGAACNCTGCAGCCACCTGGTAGCATCTACCGGAGCAGCATGTGAGGCGTTCAGGGACCATCGGTACAATGTTGCATCTACTCATACGAATGTTCAGCCATTGTTTAGTGTGTGCCCAGTTAATGAGTGACATGAGAAGTGGACTGGTGACAAAATAAATATGTTTTCAGATTAAAATATTTTACAGATATCAAGTCTTGTGTCACTGAAGATCAATGCAACATAACTAAGTTATGCAAAAACAGCTGTTCATCAGCATGTATGGTGCATTAGTAGCTGTGGCAACACTGAACCAACAAAATAAGGAGGGAGGACCAAATCATTAGCTGGTGTGACCAACGAACAAAGTGGGTACCATTGGAAAAGTTTTCACAGTTTGTTGTTTTTTACATCTAGACCACATTATACCAGGTACATACATGTAGTTGTAAACAAACATGTAGTGGCTAAATGTCTGTTCTTAAAGTCCTTATGCAAATAACCACTCAGTCAGACGGAAAGAATGAGTCTACTCGTGTCTAAGTTGAACGACGGTAGAAAACAGTGTGTTCGCCCCGTCTTTAATGAAGATCTCAACATATGACAAACACACAGCATTACGTTCAATAGATGCGCGAGCTCCCGCACGTCATTGCTCAGCGTCAGTTCCTATTGGCTGTTCATTCCAGAAAATTCCAAGCCTTAAACTAAATGCAGGTACTAAATATATCCAAAGAATAATAACTAAACATGAGCATAAGCGATCGAATAGAGAATGGCACCAACATTTCCGGCCCCTAATTGCTCATCATTGGGATGACAATTACACTAAACTAAATAATCTGAAGAGTCATTTTCTATACTAAAATCCCCGTTAAGTAATTGTACCAAGGTCTAAACTGACATAAACTAGCTTAACTCACACAATTTAGAAAACAATTAACTGAATAAAAATGTCTTTCATTGTCCATGGGATTCTTCCATCTCCAGCAAGAGACACAACTTGTCAATCGGTCTCTCAAGGGTGTTGGTCGTCGTTTTCACGAGGACCCGACGAACAAACCCTTGGGCGTCGGGGATGGTCTTCTCCACCTTTCCCGTCAACCAGGACCCTCTAGGAGCCCTTTCGTCCACGATGAGTACGATGTCCCCCTCTTTCACATTTCTCTTCTTTTCCAGCCACTTTTGCCGTTCTTGTAGGAGGGGCAAGTATTCTCTAGACCAACGCTTCCAAAAGATGTCGGAGATATACTGCACCTGCCTCCATCTTCGTTTGCAGTACAGGTCTTCTTNCCATAACTGCCCGAACCTGTCCACCTTCAAATCACTCCCCAAAACTCACCTCTACAAAAATGCTTTTAATGTGTGATTGTTTTTAAATGCACTCAATGCTTCTTGCTTTCTGCTGTTATTTTTTTGCAGGTTTTTTTTCATTTTTTTGTTTCTTGTTTTTATTCATTGTGCAGCGTCTTTAAGCGTTCGGAAAGGCACTTTATAAATAAAATGTATTATTAATATTTTTATTTTTATGAATAATAATAATAAGAAGAAGAAGAAGAAGAAGAAGAAAACTTACAACCACAGAAATCAAATCAATTCAATAACTATATGAGCAGCATATTGTTGAAATGATTGTAGCGAGCTGCCCGGAAGGATGACGCTAAATTTCCTCTTTTCTTGCACATTACACAAGTTGGCGCTTTTATTGTGACACAGGAACAACAACAACACATGTGAGCAGTGGCCGGAACACCTCACACAGACAACACATCTCACTCGCGGTACGAAAGCACAATAAATCAGAAACACTAACAATAATGTTAAACAACATGAACTACAATAAACACATTTATAACCCCATCACCCCAAACTCCCATGGTGCATTGCAGCACAACTGTTCAGTCGAAGCAATCCGGCTCTGGGATCGCTACAAGATGTATGATGCAATGGAAATGTTTAGTTTATTAAAATCTAAATGAAACTCAACACACTGAAAACTAGAAGGTAAAGTGATTTTGTTTTATTAAAATGTTATGCTGTGACGTTGCATTTTTTCTTAATTGTATAGTAAGTGTTGTTTATGTATCTTGTATTATATTGTACATGTATTGTGTACTTTTTCTTTTCTTTTCTTTTCTTCTTTTTTAAATTGTAGTTTTACTGCCTGTTTCGCATCATGGCCAGGGGACTACAGATGAAAACTAGCCTTCTGGCTAATTCTGGCTTTTTTAACCATGTGTAATCATGTGTTTTATGAAATTGCGCTGTCCCATTTTAAATAAACTAGACTAAAAAAAACAATTACACGTGTGCTTATTTGTTATGTATCAGTTTAGTTTGGGTTCCGTAGTCGTGCTGTTGTTTAGAATCTGTTCATAGGTTTCTTCGTTTATTTTTGGTGAATGTAGAATTACTATTTCTGCTACAAACTGTGTGATAAGAGAGAGATGAAAGGANTTTTCAACTTGAGCAAATTAGTGTAGAATGCACTTTCCACTGTTTTCCAACAAATGTTTGGTCGCTCACCTGTCAGAGGAGCTGCACTGCAGCCACCTGGTAGCATCTACCGGAGCAGCATGTGAGGCGTTCAGGGACCATTGGTACAATGTTGCATCTACTCATACGAATGTTCAGCAATTGTTTAGTGTGTGCCCAGTTAATGAGTGACATGAGAAGTGGAATGGTGACAAAATAAATATATTTTCAGGTTAAAACATTTTACAGATATCAAGTCTTGTATCACTGAAGATCAATGCAGCATAGCTAAGTTATGCAAAAACAGCTGTTCATCAGCATGTATGGTGCATTAATAGCTGTGGCAACGCTGAACCAACAAAATAAGGAGGGGGGACCAGATCATTAGCTGGTGTGACCAACGAACAAAGTTGGTACCATTGGAAAAGTTTTCACAGTTTGTTTGTTTTTTACATCTAGACCACATTATACCAGGTACATACATGTAGTTGTAAACAAACGTTTACATACATTTGTAAAGAACATGTATGTCATGGCAGTTTTGAGTTCCCTATGACTCCTGTAACTCTTAATTTTCTAATCAGCAACAAACTTGAGCTGAGCTTTAAGGAGCCATTCTGGAGGGAGGGCTTCTTTCCAACATGGCAGCCTCTCAGCCCATGCTGATGTAAAATACACTTGACTGTGGACACTGACACATGTGTTCCAGCAGCTTCTTCTTCATTGGAGACCTGCGTTTTGATCTCAGCAGCAGGTGATTTTTTTCCTGATGGTGACACAACTGTGCCATGCGCTTCATAATTACAAAAAATGTTTGCACAGAGGACTTTGGGTTCTATAGCTGCTTTGAAATGGCACAAAGTGACTTTCTTGACTTCTTCAAGTCAATGAATTGCTTTTTTAGGTCTGTGATTTAAAATTGACTTTCACCTGAAAAGAGGATTTTGGACCACTGAGCAACAGTCTAATTCTTTTTGTCCTCCACCCAGGTAAGACGCTTCTGACATTGTCTCTGGTTCAGGAGAAATGTTGTAGTTGTTTCCTGAAGTTTTCTTGTGTCCCATTGTCCCCAGAACTCCCACTGCACTATGTGTATCAGGAGGAGGAGGCTCCTGCTGACCTGCTTCGTAATCAGGAGAAGAACTCTGGTCTGCACCAGAAGGATCCAGACCATCTACAGATTAAAGAGGAACAGGAGGAAATCTACACCCGTCTGGACCAGGAGGACCCAGAGCCTCCACAGATTAAAGAGGAACAAGAGGAACTCTGCACTAGTCTGGACCAGGAGGACCCAGAGCCTGCACAGATGAAAGAGGAACAGGAGGGACTCTGCACAAGTCTTGAAGGAGAGCTGCTTATACAGAATCAGCAGAGTGATACCTTTGTAGCAACTTCTACTTCTAAGGAAAGGGACCACAGTGACACAGAACCAGACAGTTACCAGCTACTCTGTCAAAATGTTTTTGTAGCTGAGAGGTCAGATCAGGAAAGAAGTAAGGATGCAGATTTAGAACCAACTACAAATGCAGAGCTGAAGCAAACAAAAACACATCACAGAAACAACAGTCACAGTAACAATGTAGACAACACTCCCATGGCTGAGAGTCACTGTGAAACTGACACAGGGAAAAATACTTTAACATGTGAGGTCTGTGGAAAAGCCTTTAAAAATAGGTACAGCTTGAAGAAACATTACAGCAGTCATACAGATGAGAAGCTGTTTGCTTGTAAGTCATGTGAGAAAAGTTTCAGCTATAGAGCTCAGCTAAAAGTCCACATGAGAACTCACACAGGTGAGAAGCCGTACATTTGTAACACATGCGGAAAAAGATTTTCAAACAAATCAACACATAAAAGGCACATAGCAAACCACAAAGAGGAAAAGCCATATTCTTGTGGAACATGTGGGAAAAGTTTTTGTCGTCATGATAACTTGGTGTTTCACATGAGAACTCACACAGATGAGAAACCGTTCCCATGTAGCAATTGTGGGAGACGATTTAACTTCAAATCCTATTTGAAAGTCCACATGAGAACTCACACAGGTGAGATGCCTTACCTCTGTAACACCTGTGGAAAAAGATTTATTGCCTTATCACGACTTAAAAAACATATGACAATTCACACAGGTGTGAAGCCGCATTCGTGTACAACATGTGGGAAAAGTTTCTCTCGTCATGACAGCTTGGTGCTTCACATGAGAACTCACACAGATGAAAAGCCATATGTTTGTAACACATGTGGGAAAAGATTTTCTAACACATCAACACATAAAAGGCACACCGCAATCCACAAAGAGGAAAAGCCATATTCTTGTGGAACATGTGGGAAAAGTTTCTGTCGTCAGGATTACTTAGTGTTTCACATGAGAACTCATACAGGTGAGAAGCCGTACTCTTGTAAAACCTGTGGGAAAAGTTTCAGTCATGGAGGTCATTTGAAAGTCCACATGAGAACTCACACAGGTGAGAAGCCATACTCTTGTAAAAGCTGTGGGAAAAGTTTCAGTTATGGAGGTCATTTGAAAGTCCACATGAGAACTCACACAGGTGAGAAGCCGTACTCTTGTGAAACCTGTGGGAAAAGTTTCAATAAAGAAAGTAATTTGAAAGTCCACATGAGAATTCACACAGGTGAGAAGTCGTCATCCTGAAACATCTGTGGAAAAAATAATTTAAACAGGTTGAAAGTTTTACAGCAGCTTCAGACTGTACTTCAACAATAATTGTGAGGAAATATGTCAGCAGTCTGTGATGATCAGACCAGATGGAGTCTGGACTGTGGTGGTGGTGGAGC
>NW_007579878.1:102060-107428 GCF_000690725.1 Stegastes partitus
CTTATCACGACTTAAAAAACATATGACAATTCACACAGGTGTGAAGCCGCATTCGTGTACAACATGTGGGAAAAGTTTCTCTCGTCATGACAGCTTGGTGCTTCACATGAGAACTCACACAGATGAAAAGCCATACATTTGTAACACATGTGGAAAAAGATTTTCTAACACATCAACACATAAAAGGCACACAGCAATCCACAACGAGGAAAAGCCATATTCTTGTGGAACATGTGGGAAAAGTTTCTGTCGTCAGGATTACTTAGTGTTTCACATGAGAACTCATACAGGTGAGAAGCCATACTCTTGTAAAACCTGTGGGAAAAGTTTCAATAAAGAAAGTAATTTGAAAGTCCACATGAGAATTCACACAGGTGAGAAGCCGTACACCTGTAAAACCTGTGGGAAAAGTTTCAATAAAGATAGTAATTTGAAAGTCCACATGAGACTTCACACAGGTGAGAAGTCATCATCCTGAAACATCTGTGGAAAAAATAATTTAAACAGGTTGAAAATTTTACAGCAGCTTCAGACTGTACTTCAACAATAGTTGTGAGGAAATATGTCAGCAGTCCGTGATGATCAGACCAGATGGATTCTGGACTGTGGTGGTGGTGGAGCTGGGAGAAGAACCAGGCTGATCATCTGGATAAATGTACTATTGGTACAGGCTGCTGTATGTTTGGTATCATTCTTCATCCTTCATCCTCATCAGTGATTTATTTCTTGATGCATTATTGGAAATGCTAAACTTGTTTTGAACTCCACATTGATTGTAAATAAACTTTTAACTGTCTGCAGCTTCATGAGTGCTTTGTGAAATGTTTTGAATGTATTTAAACAGATTAACATTTACAACGTGTTTAATAATGACTTTAACACTGATGAGCTCCAGCAAAGGTGTTATGTTATGAAGCTACACACAATTGTTTTTACTGGTAGCAGCTGATACACACCCACAAATGTTAAGAAACATGTGAATCTATGTTGCACTTTCTGCTGTTTCAATATAGACCTTGTGTTGTTTCTTTCTTCTTTAATCACCACATAGGTCATCAATGTGATTTGTTAGTAGGATCTTATGATGTAGTCAGGTCACTGTTAGTTATACAGCACATTTAAAACCACAGCAACTGAGTCAAAGTACTTTCCAGTAGAGAAGTAAACACAATGTCACTAATTTGCCTCAAGTTTAAATAGTAAGAGCCTTCAACATTATTATATGACATGAACATGCCTGACTAACTCAAATATTAAGTTAAAGATCCAATAATATTGTAAATCCACATAAAGTCAGTAACTTACTGGGTTAGGTTAAAAACCTACAATATTATACACAGAAAACCCAACAAATCCAAAGGTTCTCTGAGACTAGGTTAGATTAAATTTTAAAGCCGAAGACAGGTAAGCGCAGAGGTATCCAGACTTGGCTAGCAGCTAACCCACATAAGCCGGCTATCCCCACCATTCTGCTGGCCAACGTGTGGACTCTGGATTACAAGCTGGACTATATTAGACTGTTTCACTCATCCACGAGGTCTGTGAGAGAGTGCTGTGTGTTTGTTTTTGTGGAAACATGGCTCAACAGTGACATCTCGGACTGCACCATTCAACTTGACCGGTTAACATGCCACTGAGTGGACAGAGTTCTCATTGAAGGAGGAAAGACCCGTGGCGGGGTCTCTGGGTTTACATCCATGATGCCTGGTGCCGTGATGCTGCTGTGTCTGCAAACACTGCTCACCACTGGTAAAGTTCATCATTATTAAGTGCCGGCCGTTCTATCCACTGAGGGAGTTTACGGCCATACTGCTTGTTGCTGTATACATCCCTCCCACCTCCAGCAACAACAACAGGAGTGAGGCAGTGAATGAACTTTACCAGCACATCAGTGAGCAGCAGACGACCCACCCAGATGCTTTTCTGATTCTGGCTGGGGACTACAACCATGCAGACCCAAGAACTACTTTTCTCAAATACAACAACACATTGACTTTCCTACACAAGGAAACAACACTCTGGATAATGTCTTCACCCCCGTGAGTGGACCTTACAAGGCCCTGCCCCTCCCCCACCTCGGTGCCTCGAAACACATCACTGTGAATGCTAATGCCAGCATACAGACCACTGGTTAAAGTCACCAAACCAGTTCGGAAGCAAGTATGAGTTTGGTCGGAGGGTTCCTGGGAGGCACTTCAGAACTGTTTCAGCTCCACTGACTGGAACATGTTTTAACAGGCTGCCACCAACAACAACACCACAGACCTCCAGGAGTACACAGAGACTGTCACTGCCTACATCACCAACTCTATTGATGATGTTACGGACACAAAGACCATCACTGTGCAGGACAATCAGAAGCCATGGCTGACAGAGAAGGTCTACAGGCTCATGAAGACTCTGGATGCTGCCTTCAGAGGTGGAAATAAATTGGGCCTGAGGACAGCTAGGGCCAACCTGTCATGTGGCATCAGGGCTAAGAGGCAGTACTCCAGGAGGATAGCCCACTGTTTCAGTGACAGAAGAGACACCCAAAGTCTGTGGCAGGGAATGCAGAGCATTACGGACTACAAGCACACACCGCAGCCCTGTGACAGCTCCACCTCTCTGCTGAATCCAGTTGCACATAACCTTGTGAAGGAAAAATTACTTTCCTTATTTGGAGTTAATCTCAAACCTAATTTGACCTCCTTGGGCAAATGTAGTGTTTGTAGCAGATGTGCGCTCTGTATCTTTTCTGTACATTTTTGACCTCACGTAAATCTTGTTGTAGTCGGACAGACAGGCTCTACCAGCACTTCTCAAGGCCAGATTATACCCAGGCGCCAACTTATCTTTGTTTTCCTTTCACCATCAATCTGGATGTGGCTCCCACTGAAGGAGGATACAAGACTAAAGGTGTGAGAGGGATCATTCGAACTGATGCTGGCATTGCGTGTGTGAGCTGCTGTTCTGTTAGTGTCACTTCTCCTGATGCATCAGTAAACCTTATTTCAACCGAAGTCATCTGATTCTCCGATGCAGCACATCAAATCTGTCATCCCCCCCTTCCTGAACCCCTACCAGTATGCATATCGGTCCAACCGTTTGACCAGTGAGGCTATTTCCACTGCCCTCCACTCAGCCTCACTCGTCTGGACATGAAGGACACGTATGTCAGAATGCTGTTCATTGACTTCAGTTCAGTATTCAACACAATCATTCTCCAGCTGTCAGGGCCCCTCCCCAGTCTTCATCTGCCCCACCTGACCTCCCTGCTTCTCCCTCTCTCTCTCTCTCTCTCTCTCTCTCTCTCTCTCTCTCTCTCCCCTCTGCTTTCGCTCAACTCTCCTGTGCCGCTCCCTGCAGTGGCTGATACTAATTAGTTTGTTAATCAGCAGCAACAGCAGTCAGATGCAATGCAGCACTCTGGCCACTTTCTCCAGCCATACAAGCCGGTTCCACGCTCCACTCCCTGCCAGATCGCAGCATCAGCTTCAGCGACTCTAGTAGTTGCGTGAATCAGGCCTCAGCACATTACTACCCTGGTGTTTTAACCTGAACAAACTTGTGTGTTCTTCTCCTGTCCTGCAGTCCTGCCCCAGTTCTGCTTTGGTCCTGCTATCCCTTGCCCTGGTTCTGTTTCGGCCCTGCTCGCTGTGGTCCTGGCTCCTGCCCAGTCTCAGATGACCCAGAACTCTGTCCTGCAGGGCATCGGCTCCCCCCCGGCCCACTCTTCAGACCGCCGCTGGCGCTCTCCACCGCTCACCCTTGCCCTCGGTGCGCCCCTTTGGTTAGTTTCATCCCAGGCCCCCACCTCAGTTCAATTCTTTGTTTTGTTCAATAAATCTGTGTTAAAACCGTGACCAGTCTCTGCTTTGTCTGTGTGCTCTCTGCATGGGTTCCCTGAGTCCCTTGACACCAACAGGGGCCCCCCCAAGGATGTGTACTACGCCCTCTCCTCTTCACTCTGCTGACCCACAACTGCACACCAAGTTACAGCTCCAACCTCTTCCTCAAGTTTGCGGATGACACAATTGTTGTGCGTCACATCAGTGATGAAACAAACGACAGGAGCGAAGTGAGCCACCTGGCCATGTGGTGCAGAGACAACAATCTCTCTCTGAATGTTGATAAGATGAAAGAAATTGTTCTGGACTTCAGGAGAGTGCATACCCAGCATACTGCTCTGACCATCGGCGGTGCTGCTGTAGAGAGCGTGAGCAACACCAAGTTCCTGGGTGTGCACATCGCAGAGGACCTCTCCTAGACTGACAACACCGCATCACTGGCCAGGAAGGCTCAATGTCTGTACTTCCTCCGTAAATTGAGAAGAGTCAGGGCCCCGGCCCACATCACGTGCACCCACCTTTTACAGAGGCACCATCGAGAGTGTTCTGACCAGCTGCATCACTGTGTGGTATCCTGCAGAAAGACCCTCCAGTGCATAGTGAGAGCAGCTGAGACGATTGTTGGTGCCTCTCTCCCCTCCTTTCAGGACATTCACAACACCCGTCTGACCCGATATATTGCTGGTGACCCCACCCAGCCTGCTGCCATCAGGGAGGAGACTGTGGAGTCTCCGAGCCAGGACCAGCTGACTGAAGGACAGTTTCATCCACCGGGCTGTCAGGAAGATGAACTTCCTCTCTGCCCTGCCCCCCATACCTGTCATACACTCAAACCCTGGACTCTGAACACACACACACACACACACACTACTCTCAGGGACTTGCCAGTTTAAACTGTATTGCACATGCTGCTTATTGCTGTCAATTTATTGTTTACATTATTTATATTTTCAGAATTACGTTTATTGAGAATTACGTTTACTCCTGAGACTGAGGCCTCTGAACAGCAAGTGGAAGCACAGCAGACAAGAGACAGTGAGCCAGACATGCAGGCTGTGGAAGATGAGGAGGAACTTGAGCTGCAGACATCACAGGATCATCAGGATCTACAAGAGCAACAAAAAGACCAAACATCTGATGAAGAGGAGCAACACCTGCAAGGAGATGAAGGCTCTGACACAGATCCAGGGCCGTTACCTCTGACACGACACATCCACCCCCCGAGAGAGCGACGGCGGCCGAGGATGCTGACATATGACACACTGGGACAACCAACAGTCAGACAAGCTGGTATGGACAACATTGAGGTGGGCATACCAACACCTGGCTTCCAGACTCTATGGCGACCGTGGGTGCCCACCGAAATACAGACACTCTGCTAGACACTAAAGTAAGAAACTGCTAACAGGTCAAATGCACTAATTTATTAGTGGAAAATGTTTTGAACTGACACATCAAAAAAATGGACGGTATAGAAACATTAATGTTTAGATTGCCGGGGGATTCCCATGATGCACTGGGCTTCTCTCCTCTCTTCT
>NW_007579878.1:113675-116156 GCF_000690725.1 Stegastes partitus
ATCTGTCATCTGTTTGTTCCTCATCAGTGATTTATTTCTTGATGCATTAATGGAAATGCTCAACTTGTTTTAAACTCCATATTGATCGTAAATAAACTTTAAACAACTGTCTGCAGCTCCATGAGTGGTTTGTGAAATGTTATGAATGTATTTAAACAGATTAACATTTACAACTTGTTTAATAATGACTTTAGCACTGATGAGCTCCAGCAAAGGTGTTATGTTATGAAGCAACACACAATTGGTTTTACTGGTTGTAGCTGATGCACACCCACAAATGTTAAAAAACGTGTCATGCTAGGTTGCAGTTTCTACTGTTTCAATAAAGACCTTGTTTTGTTTCTTTCTTCTTTAATCACCACAGAGGTCATCAGTGTGATTTGTTTGTAGGATCTTATGATGTAGTCAGGTCACTGTTAGTTATACAGCACATTTGAAACAACAGCAACTGAGTCAAAGTGCTTTCCAGTAGAGAAGTAAACACAATGTCACTAATTTGCCTCACAAGTTTAAATAATAAGAACCTACAATATTATTAATGAAATAAAAGTGCCTGATGAATTCAAATATTAAGTTTAAGACCCTATCATAATGTATAAAACAATATAAAGTCAGTAACTTACTGGGTTAGGTTAAAAACCTACAATATTATACACAGAAAACCCAACAAATCCAAAGATTCTCAATGAGACTAGGTTAGATTAAATTATAGTGTTATTACACAGAGTACGCTTATTAAGCGAATGCAGTTCAGCATCAAATCATAAGTGCAAAAGAAGCAGTAAAATTGAATTATGCGTGGTATGGGTGTCCACAGCATGATACAGTATAAACAGTACGAACAATGTGGTGTGATCATTTCAAGCATATAAATAGAACAAGTTGTAGATGGCAATGAAAAAATAGATAAGTATACATATGAAGTTAAGAACAAATGGTGGCATGACTAAACAGTGTAAGCTTTACTACTGCTGCGTGGATGTGCTAGACGAAAGTTGTGTTATCACAGAGAAGTATTTGGAACATTAAAAGTCAGACTATGTTCAGTTCAATTATTCAATTTATGTAATTCAATTTAAAATTATTCTGTTTGTGTAAAAGCAAAAAGAGAAGATTTTGCAGTTTTTGTTGTTTTTCTCTACATCTGGACCACATTATGCCAGGTGCATACATGCAGTTGTGAACAAAAGTTTACATACATTTGTACAGAGCATGTACAGCGGTGGAAAAAAGTTTTCAGATACCCTTAAAATTTTACAAAATGTCAAATGTTATCATGAAATGTTGGTGGAAAAATGTTTTCTGTCTTTCAAAAGGTGTGGCTCATTTGACAGACACAAACAAATATACATTTTGTTTTTGGTTTATTGTTTATAAGAAAAATAAAACAAAATTTTTGACAGTTTCCATCTGTCAATTCTCAACATTGTCAGTATCAAAGTCAACAAATAGCAGAGAATTTGTTCAAAACTGAACACAACACCAATAAACCATCACATCAGCAAATTAATATTTAGTTGTCCTGTCCTGCCATCAGCATGCAGTAGAGCTCTAATTCTGGCTGGCATACTCCCCCCCCCCCCCCCAAAACTTGAGTTGATGGGAGGTAGTGGGAGAGTAGGCTTCCTTAACTTCTTTCAAAGTGAGTTGCAGGCCAGCCCTGACTGAGACACAATCATTTATATGCCAGGGCATTGATACGACCCCTGATGACATTCCAAATACTGACTCAAGTGAAGCGGTAAAGCCCACAAGTGCCTTTGACCCACACACTGACACTTCTGTAGGCTCAGTACACATAGACGAAAGTATCTACAACCCATTACACATCCAGAGAGCAGTGGTCGAACACATAATTCGTAATGAGGCAACTCACGCACCACTTGCGTTTGCAAAGATACGCACTTTCTCAAGCCGACTCCCATGACCCAATGGTGAAGTTGATTATGAGAATTGATTATGTCCTGGCCACCGATACATGCCAGGACTTCCCCTTCTTTCCAAGCCAGTCGTGCTGCGTTTCTCAAAAACTGGTTGGAATGAACTTCATGGCCCAGTCCACTATGAGCAGCATGTGCAATGGTTTCAGGTTATCAATAATTTTACTCTTGGCCTCGTCCTGGTGAACTGAACAGAGAACGTGTGACTTCCAATCCTCTATGCTCGACGCAGCGCAGCTTGAATCAGGCTGTAACTCGTCTGGTTTATCAGGACTGAAAATGGATTATTTTACAGCCAAATGCTTTTCTCCTTTTTAGGCATATAAAGCAACCAGAATTGAGTCGTAAGTATCAATTTATTTTCAGTAGAACAAAGTCTTTTTGATAAAGTTGTCTGTATCAAGATGCGATGTCAGGCGTGCAAGTTTCAAGCAAATGTATTATTCCGTTATTAGACGAACAAAAGCCATCCATCCATCCATTCTCTTCTGCTTATCCGGGGTCGGGTCGTGGGGGCAGCAGGCGGAGCAGGTCGTCCCAG
>NW_007579878.1:117786-120502 GCF_000690725.1 Stegastes partitus
TTGACAATAGATTGTCCTTGGGTAGGATAACATTCACTGAACATGTGAAAAGATTTGGTTGAATTCTTAAAGCAGTAGAGCTTTATACTTCTGACCATTTCTTTAAGGCAATTTTTGGTCACTTTTGCAAAAAAAAAACAAGGAGGGGTGGTGAAATCCCCCAGTTTGACCAAATTTCCTTAAACTTAGACTGAAGTAGTTTTGGGTGGACCCCTTTAAACTGGCAAAGTTTCACTGAAATCGGTGAGATGGCTTGTGCCACCCCTGCCTGGTCCTATCGTGGATGCACTCTTAACATTTGTGGGTGTGTATCAGCTACTACCAGTAAAACCAATTGTGTGTTTCTTTAACATAACACCTTTGCTGGGGCTCATCAGTGTTAAAGTCATTATTAAACACGTTGTAAATGTCAATCTGTTTTTTTCAACATATAGGAAAACAACCACAGAGAAGTTCATTCCTCTCACTACCCTCATGACCTCTGCATAGCTCATGGCTTCATCAATGCCAGGGAAAGCGCTCATGGCCTCCTGCATCATCTTCTTGCCCATACTGAGTGTTGGTGCCACTCTCTATTCGATGATTTATGTTCATGTTTAGTTATTATATTTTGGATGTGTTTGGTACCTGCATTTGGTTTTGGGGCTTGGAGTTTCTGGAGTGGGCAGCTGGTGGGAGTTGACGCTGAGCGGTGACGTGCAGGAGCTCGCGCATCTATTGGAGGTGATGCTGTGTGTTTGTTCTATGTGGAGTTGTTCATTAAAGACGGGGCGAACACACCGTTTTCTGCCGTCGTTCAACTAAAACACGAGTAGACTCGTTCTTTCCGTCTGACCGAGTGGTTATTTGCTTAAGGAGTTTAAGAACAGACATTTAGCCACTACACTGAGCATGTTGTCCTCCTCGAAGAACTCATCAGGCAGCTCTGCCACACCCAGGCTTGGGTCAATCTCCATTGCAAAGAGGTTGTCATAGCCCTTGACCTTAGTAGGCACCTTTGAGAACTTCTGGTCAAAAGCGTCAGAGATGTTGATGATGAGGACGCTCTCTCTTACTGCAGCCAGCTGGACAGCCAAACTGCAGTTACATGTAGTTTTACCAACTCCACCTTTTCCACCCACAAATATCCATTTCAGAGATTTCTGCTCAATGATATTCTTTCAATATAACATTTCACAAAGCACTCATGGAGCTGCAGACAGTTGTTTAAAGTTTATTTACGATCAATATGGAGTTTAAAACAAGTTTAGCATTTCCAATAATGCATCAAGAAATAAATCACTGATGAGGAACAAACAGATGACAGATTAAATTCATGACATATGGCTGTAGTTTTCACACAGTTTGACCTGTACAGCATTACAGCCTGTGGAGATCACATTTTAAATCACACATTAACTCAGTAAAGGTGGTTTCTGTTTGGGGAATTTGCTGCTATGTATGTGACATTTTGCTGATGAAGAAATTAGATTAATGACATTTAAAGACATAATGATGGCTGTGGAACAAAACACTATAACTGTCTTGACTGTATCAACTACCTCTACAGGTACCAACAGAAGTCCACTTCATCTCCTCAGCTGTCTGTCTTTGAAACATGACAAACAAACAAAGGAGGTTCATGTGCAGATCTCTTCTGTTGCAATGACACNCAGCCTGGGAGAGTCCCTGCCTTCCCTTTCTGAGGCGTCGGACGGTTTGCCAGAACTTCTTCGGGGCTGACCGAAAGTCCTTCTCCATGGCCTCCCCGAACTCCTCCCACACCCGAGTTTTTGCTTCCACAACCGCCGCAGCTGCAGCCCTTTTGGCCAAAGGGCGAACAAAAGCCATTTTTTAAAATTATAAAATCATTCTCACATTCAAATACAGACAAAGGAAGCATTTTGATAGTGTTCTATGACTCCTGGTTTGACTTAGCGAAGAATGAGTCCCGTCACATAGTTCACTTAAACAATAACAAGAGGTCATTTTTAAGCAGCCGATTCTTATTTTTATGGCTAAGGTAAAACAAAAGCTTTCAGAATGGTTCTATTTCATGAAAGTTTATGGTGTGTAACCATTTTGCAGCATATTCTGTCTGTTGCTATGCCATTATTACCGAATTGGTGCGTTATAATGAAAAAAAAATGTACGCGGGTACCCTGTGGTGGGCAAAGTATTTGTTTTTATTTAAGCAATTAAATAGAATTGGTTCTATTTCATTAAAGTGTATGATGTGTAAGCATTTTGTGGCATTTTCTGTCTGTTGCTGTGCCATAATTACAGAATCAACGCATTATAATAAAAAAAAAGCTGAAGCGGGTAACCTGCGGTGGGAGACAAGTTTGCAGTCCTCCTGTAAAATAATTTAGTGAGTGCCCAAATATTTTTTGCAGATAATGTTAGTATGAAGTTCCACCTTTTACACGGTATGCTCAGCTTTTTGAAGCATGCTCGGGCATTAGAGATATTTCGGCCTAAACTTTGGGTATTTTAACAGTTTTCACTGACATGATCTGTGTGATGGAACTCATTGTAGGAGAACGAAACGTTGACAATAGATTGTCCTTGGGTAGGATAACATTCACTGAACATGTGAAAAGATTTGGTTGAATTCTTAAAGCAGTAGAGCTTTATACTTCTGACCATTTCTTTAAGGCAATTTTTGGTCACTTTTGCAAAAAAAAAACAAGGAGGGGTGGTGAAATCCCCCAGTTTGACCAAATTTCCTTAAACT
>NW_007579878.1:122287-123467 GCF_000690725.1 Stegastes partitus
CAAAGGAGGTTCATGTGCAGATCTCTTCTGTTGCAATGACACCCTCTGCTGTGTCCTACTGTCATAACGCCTTAGTATTTCTTTGCCTCCTTTTACTTTAAAGACAGCAGCACTCGAGCTGTTTGGACTCCAGCAGTATGTTCACACATGATCAGCCATGTTCTTCCAGCAGGATGTGAACATGTTCCAAAGAGCTTCACAATATCTCACATCAATGACATACGATACCAAAAGCACAGCCTACATTTATCCAGATGTTCAGCCTGGTTCTTCTCCCAGCTCCACCACCACCACAGTCCAGACTCCATCTGGTCTAATCATCAAGGACTGCTGACATATTTCCTCATAATTATTGCTGAAGCACAGTCTGAAGCTGCTGTAAAACTTTTAACCTGTTTAAGTTATTTCTTCCACAAATGTTTCAGAATGGGCTGCAAGGTGGCGCAGTTGGTTAGTACTGTTGCCTCGCAGCAAGAAGGTCGCCAGTTCACTTCCTGGTGGGGGCACCGGGATCTTTCTGCGTGGAGTTTGCATGTTCTCCCCGTGCAGCGTGGGTTCTCTCTGGGTTCTCCGACTTCCTCCCACAAGTCCAAAAACATGTTGAGGTTAATTGGTAATTCTAAATTGTCTTTGTGAGTGTGCTTGGTTGTCTGTCTCTAAGTGTGACCCTGCGATAGACTGGCGACCTGTCCAGGGTGTCCCCTGTCTTCGCCCTAAGTCGGCTAAGATAGACTCCAGCCCCCCTGCGACCCTAGTGAGGATTAAGCGGTGTATTGATAATGGATAGATGGATGTTTCAGGATGATGACTTCTCACCTGTGTGAGTTCTCATGTGGACTTTCAAATTTCCTCCTTGACTGAAACTTTTTCCACAGGTTTCACAAGAGTACGGCTTCTCACCTGTGTGAGTTCTCATGTGGACTTTCAAATCACCTCCTTGACTGAAACTTTTTCCACAGGTTTCACAAGAGTACGGCTTTTCACCTGTGTGCGTTTCCATGTGGACTTTCAAACCACCTCCTTGACTGAAACTTTTTCCGCAGATTTTACAAGAGTATGGCTTCTCACCTGTATGAGTTCTCATGTGGACTGTCACATATCCTCCTCGACTGAAACTTTTTCCACAGGTTTTACAAGAGTACGGCTTCTCACCTGTGTGAGTTCTCATGTGGACTTTCAA
>NW_007579878.1:124627-128002 GCF_000690725.1 Stegastes partitus
TCAGCAGGAGCCTCCTCCTTCTGATAGACATAGTGCAGTGGGAGTTCTAGGGACAAAGGGACACAAGAAAATGGTTACTGATGTGATAAACGGCAAACACACATCCATCAGAGTAGGAATTTCAGGAAACTAAACATTGCTGACAGGCTGAGGTAGGGACTGGCTTATCTTGTATGACATGCTACAAATTTTACCAATAACTCAAAAAGGTCATCTTTGATATATTCATTTTATGTGAAGTAAAAAAAAAAAAAAATGTAGTTTTTTGTTTGAATTTTGATTATTTTGGCTCATAGCTTATGAAAGTCAGAAATTCAGCAATTATCTATACACCGCTTCCTCACTAGGGCCGAAGGGGGGCTGGAGCCTATCCCAACTGACTCAGGACGAAGGCAGGTGTTACGGCTACTTTAAAACTTTGGCTCGGAAAAAGTGACGAGGAACATATCGGATGACGCGCCAGAGAGTGTAAAGTAAATCAAGGTTGATTTACCAATATTCAACACAAAACAAGAATCCGGAGGCTGCGAGAAATAAACACAAAAATAGGGGGGAAAATCCAGGTCAACCTCGCAGTGGGCCGTCAAACCTGCAGCTCCCCCTCTACACTGAGGCAGGGTCAACGCTCTATCCTACTATTAAAAAGAAAATCCCGCAAACAGTACCCATACCTCCGTCCTCCACTCCAAGAAGAGCAAACACTCCAGATATAACAAGGTAAATGGTAAATGGTCTGCACTTTTCTACCTTTGCGGCACTCCGCTTTACAATATTTTCTCCTTCACACGCACATCCATACACCAATGGTGACAGAGCAACTTTGGGTTCAGTCTTGCCCAAGGACACTTCGACTGTGGAGGGGCAGGGGATCAAACCACCAACCTTACGATCAGAGGACAACCTACTCTACCACCTGAGCCACAACCGCCTAAGGTGCAGGCGCTGATGTGGCGGTGGATGCCCGACAAGTAGTCAGACCTGAGGGGCGCACGCCGGCCGAGAGCCGGCGAACAAGAGCCAGAGAGCAGAGTGAGCACAGAGATCAGCACAACCAGCCAGAGAGCCACAGCCACCGTATCTGATGCCACTCCTCCACTCTCTATAGCCAGGCCATCAGCACCGAATGAGCAGCACCTGAGTGAAGGAAGCAGGAGGGAGGGAGCATACAACAGCAGGGGACACCCTGCACAGGTCGCCAGTCTATCGCAGACAACCAAGCACACTCACAGTCACACCTCAGCATGTTTTTGTACTGTGGGAGGAAACCAGAGAACCCAGAGAGAACCCACGCTGCAGAGGGAGAAAAGGCAAACTCCACACAGGAAGACACCAGGCGATCTTCTAGCTGCGAGGCAACGGTGCTAAACACTACGCCACCTTGCAGCCCATTGCTGAAAAGGCAATTAACTGTTCCAAACATGTTAACGGAAAGTTGACTGGAAAAGGGAAAGTGTGCTATGAAATGGTGCACAAGCATGACTGCAGCCTTAGGACGATTGTCAAAAAAAATAAAAAAATTGATTTAAGAACTTGGGAGAGGTTCACAAGGAGTGAACTGGTGCTGGTGTGCAATGATACCCCTTTTCCACCAAGAAGAACCAGGTGCCAGAGCCGTGCTGGTGCTGGGGCCAGTGCTTAGTTGGTTCCAATCTAAGAACCGGTTGCTTTTCCGTCAGTAAGGAGCCAAGTTATGGGTCAAGACATACGTCAATGCATATGTAGCTGTTTACCGAACAACGGCTGCGCCACACAGAAGTTCACACAGGACTCGCACTTGAGCATGAATTGTGAGTAGACGTGTCTTCCTCAGCTCCCGCAGAAATCCTTAAAGTTTATACATTCTGGACCTCGTAACCGCTCAAAACTCTGTCAGAAGCACACTCTAAGTGGCCTTACTCCTTTTTGAGTGGATGAATGCCTCCCAAACCGGCCAAACAACAAAGTGGGAAAGCCACAACGCGGGGTGACTTGAACTCCTCGACAAGCGTTAGTGCTCAAACTGGTGCTAATGCTAACGACATGGATGCACTGGCAACTGCAGTCACTGCCGTGCAAACTTCTATCAACTCATTTCGGGAGGAGAACCGGTCGTCGATTGCTTCTCTACACTTGATTCTGACTGCATATGGCCAATGAATTAATGACATGGAGGAAGGGCTGAATGCGTTCAACAAGAGACTGAGCAGCGTGGAAGCTTCCCAGACATCGCTGGCTAAAGAAAACGTTGCTTTGAGGGAGAAGGTAGCGTACTTGGAAAACTACACCAGACGGCAAAATACACACATTGTAGAGATATTGGAAAATACGGAGGGCCCGCGACCAACAGAATTCATCACCAAACTACTCACTGACGTACTTGGGGAGGACAACTTTGAGACGCCACTGTCGGTTGACAGAGCCCACAGGAGTTTGGCCCCGAAACCAGCAGATGGTGATAACAGACCACGGCCATTCATTGTCAAGCTCCATCACTTTAAAACCAAAGAGTTGATTTTACGCCTTGCTAGACAGAAGGGCCCGCTCTCGTTTAATGGATCAAGATTCTAAATTTTTCCCAACTACAGCCCGGATGTCAACAAACGCCGCACTGACACTCCAGCAAGAAGGTCGCCGGTTCGCGTCCCGGTGGGGGCACCGGGATCTTTCTGCATGGAGTTTGTATGTTCTCCCCTTGCAGCGTGGGTTCTCTCCGGGTTCTCCGGCTTCCTCCCACAAGGTCCAAAAACATGATGAGGTTAACTGGCAATTCTAAATTGTCCGAAGGTGTGAATGTGCGTGTGCTTGGTTGTCTGTCTCCAAGTGTAGCCCTGTGATAGACTGGCAATCTGTCCAGGGTGTCCCCTGCCTTTGCCCTAAGTCGGCTGGGATAGGCTCCAGCCCCCCTGCAACCCTAGTGAGGATTAAGCAGTGTATAGATAATGGATGGATGGATGGATGGATGGATGGATGGACAAAGCATCATTCCCTAGTGAGGATTAAGCAGTGTATAGATAATGGATGGATGGATGATTGATGTATATGATATCTGAAAAATCATAAATAAAATGTTTTAAAAAAAGTATATATACACAGTACAGACCAAAAGTTTGGACACACCTTCTTATTCAAAGAGTTTTCTTTATTTTCATGGCTATGAAAATTGTAGATTCACACTGAAGGCATCAAAACTATGAATTAACACATGTGGAAATATGTACTTAACAAAGAAGTGTAAAACAACTGAAAATATGGTGTCACGTGATGCTGGCAGCGGAGATGGCAGCTTAGTCGGAGGCTCTGCAGTCGAGTAGCTAACTTTATTCAAGTTAAGGGTTACAGTGTGCTTTCTTTAACGTATGAGTGACACACTTTACGTTGGAGAATTTTGAAACTGCA
>NW_007579879.1:0-19072 GCF_000690725.1 Stegastes partitus
GCAGTTGTCGTAGCAGGTGTGGTTGTCGTAGTGGCAGCTGCGGTTGTTGTTGGAGCCGTTGTTGTAGTTGTGGTTGTTGTCGGAGCCATTGTTGTTGTTGTCGACGTCGTGGCAGCTGTTGTTGTGGATGTAGTCGAAACCGTTGTGGATGTCGTCGTGGTAGCTGTTGTTGGTGTTGTGGCCGTTGTGGTTGTTGCAGGATCCGCTGTGGTTGTTGTTGTGGCAGCTGTGGTTGTTGTTGGAGCTGTTGTGGTTGTTGTCGGGGCAGTTGTGGTGGTTGTCGCAGCAGCTGATGTTGTTGTCGTGGCAGCTGTGATTGTTGCCGGAGCCGTTGTGGTTGTCGTCGGTGCAGCTGTCGTTGTGCCCTCTGCGTTACCTGACGCTGGTTAACATTGAATCAAATGGACCCATGTCACATTCAGTTTTCCACAACATGTTTTTATCCTTAACAAAATTTGAGTAGCTTTTTGTTGCATGCTTGAACTTACCAACAATCAGGAGTAGGACGATGTAGATTCTGACCTTCATTGTGGTTCTGTGGTTTCCTGATGTCAATCATAAAATGTACATACATAAAAATCTGTTTTTCTATTCATGATTTTAACTGACATTTGAACAAATGGCTGCATTAACATTCGTGCAGCTTGCATTTATTATCTTTTTATTATTACTTCTATTTCATTATCAACTTCATTTTTACTCAAGAATAATGCAATACCATTAGTTTTGAACAAAAGTAAGTTTTCAGTTTTTTTCATTTTAGGTATGTGCACTCCCATAATATAAGTGTATTTGTGTATTAATTAAAATTATTTAAATATCAATCAAACACCTTTGTATTTTTTTTTTACAATAAGCATTATGTAGTAAACAGTCAAAATGAAGAATGCTTTTATCAACCTTTTTTTTTTCAACCAAAACCATGTGTAATGCTAACAAACATATTTTTCTTCTTCTCAACTTTGACATACAAGACAGATATGAACTATAATGTTGCCTGACAAAAATTTGTAAAAATATTCAGGATTAGAACACTTACAGATTTTGATAAGTTGTCTCCTCTGCAGTGACTGAAGTTGTGATGCTCACTGAATCAACCTGTATGATCTCTTGTGCTGTCTAGTGTGAGGCGTATGCTTTATATATCCCCACAAAGCAGGTATAGTGACATCAGGCCCCAAACAAAGACGTAAATTATCTGTGTGAGCAATGTTTTACCTCATGTGAGGTGTGGCCCCACTTTTAATTTACACCTCTACTAGGTGCATATGAGTGAAACTGGTTGAGCAACTTCTCTTGCTGGACATGACGCTGGATATATTTTTGTGACGAGGAGGGGACATCTTTGTGACATTACTGTGCACATTTGTTTATTTTACTGAGGAGATGAAACCAAGCTTGGTTGATATAGAAAAAAATATATTTTGAAAAGAATATATATTAATTCTAGATTTTTCAGTCTGATCAACTCAATACTTCTTGTCTTGCTTAAACATTGCTCTAGAGCAAAATGAATTGTAGTCTTTACCAAGTTTGTTCAGGGTTTAAGGTCTTATTGTGGATTATGTACTAACAGTAAATGGGATGGGGGGTTTGCCTTTTGCCTTAAAGCTGTGCAGTGATGTTGTTTTTCTTTCATACTGAATACAATATTTTGGTTCTTCACCAGGTCTTGCAGGCCACTATACACTGGGGAAAAAAAGAATATATATATGTGTGTGTGTGTGTGTGTGTGTGTGTGTGTGTGTGTGTGTGTGTGTGTGTACCCTGTGAAATAATGAAAATAATAGCATTTCATAAGAATGTTTTTCAACATAAAAAAAAAGAGTGTTTTCGTTGTTTTTAGCTTTTTCATGTGTAATGAAGGACATTTAGTGTTTGCAATTTTATGTGTAAAAGATATGAAACTGCATCATATATAGTTATATATCATATAAAGTTCTATTCTATTCTATATATATATAATGACAAAAACTGTATTTTGACAGATTACTCATGTTCATAGATATCATATACTAATGAAAACCTCTGTATTTATACAAGATATCTCTCATAAACACATGCATCTATATTTTTATATAAATTACAGAATCACATTTTTGTTGTTGCTTGTCACTGATTGTATCTAATTTTTTACAAATATATTTACATTAATATTTACCTTAAATTGGAATTGAGCAGTTTCATCTATTTCATAAGAATGAAATGTTTGTGATAGTGAAGAAATTTCTGTACTGTCTTATTATTTCAACAATTTTCAATTTGTATTTTATTGCTACAGTTTAGGAAACACTCTATAGTTAGTTCTTTAGTTTGGATACAGAAAAAAAACACAAAAATGTATTTATATATTCAGAAAAAGTCAATGCATCCTTTGCCAAAGTTGGTGTTCAGTGCAAATACGGAAACGCTCTGTATACATGTTTTCTCAATTTGCAATTTTTCTCTGCAAATCATTTTAACTGTTGGACGTTATTTTTAATAGCCTTAAATACTTTGCATCTCTTTACCGACAACAAGAAAGCCAATGACATTAATGAGGGTAAATGTCCATATTTAATCTGTTTTCTGTGATCACCCTTCTGTATTGATTTACCTCAGGTCAGTTTTTCTATCCAAACATAACATTTAAGTACCATGCGAGTAGTGCTTAAATGTGTGCAAATGAATGTAAAATAAATTAGGAATGTGACCAAAGCTCAGGGCCTGTTAATAATGTGGACTTTAAAATGGTTTAAGCTTGAACAAACACTGTTCTCTGTTGACGTCAAGAACATACTTCAATAGGAGGATGAGACAGAGACCGCCTCACTGCATCATCCCACCTGGCTTGTGAACAGCTTTTTAAAAAAATGATGATGCAGCTATATTGTTTTCCACGAATACATTTAGAAACTGAATAAGTTAAACAACGTAGGAGCCTTTTGAATAGAATCCCTGTAGAATGTCCTCCAAATGTACAATTACAGCATCCAGGAAGTAGAGATGAGCCCTTCTTTTGTGCACTGGATGCCTCTCCCAACAGATGTCTACTGAGCCTTGTCTGATCACAAACACTGAAAAACAAGCAGTGCACGCTTTGTCAAGAATACCACAGAAGGGCTGGGACGAACACAGAGATTAAAATGAATCACCACATGCCCGGGAACATAGGTAGAAACAGAACATGTAACTCAGCTGCGGAATTCATCCTCATCTTACCACACATATCATTTCTGGCCACTACATGGTGACTGTGTCAGATTAGTCACTTATAGAGTCGTAAATTATTGCAGTCTCAATCTGTGATTCATTACAAGTGAAAGTTCTGTTCATGTGTTTAGTTGGTGAATACAGGAGAACCTGATTTCATACATGCTAACTTTATCATTCATGTTGTAAAATCTCATACATCACACTGAATAAACTTAGATTTACTGCGATATGTAATTGTTGCTTTCAGAATTTATTAGTCCAGCAGACTACATCTCAAGAGCATCATCACTTTCATCTCATCTCCTTTGACTAGATCGCATTGCTCAATATGTAGTCTGTTGTGCTCAAATGCCAAAAACATTGACATTTTGGCCAGGGGACTAATTTAGACTGATATTAGGCAGCACCACACCGGGCTGAGGTGCAAATAAAAGTGTAAATACTTAAATATATATAGTATGTACCTTTTTTTTCAAGAGTTGGTAGCACTTGAAAAGAAAAAGTGTACATATCCAAATTTTTTTGTTTGTTTTTTAATTTTTGTTAAACAAATAAAGAAAATTACCTTTTTTCTTTCTTTCTTCCTTTTTTTTGGGTTGTATGTGCTGTCAGGTCCATAAATATTTGGACATTGACACAGTTTTCAGCATTTCAGCTCTGTACACCGCAACAGTGGATTTGAAATGAAACAATCAAGATGTGCTTTAAGTGCAGACTTCCAGCTTCAATTTTAGGGTATTTACATCCAGATGGAACAGCTGAACAGCCCCTTGTTTAAATGCTTTTGGTCCCTTAAAAAGGTGGAGGGCACATATAAAATGTGTTGTAATTCCGACACCGTTTACCTGATTTGTTGTAAATACCCTCAAATCAAAGCTGAAAGTCTGCTCTGGGTATTGGTCTAAAGAAAGAGATACAAGCAGCCGAAATGAGTTTCCTCCACAGCGTGGCTGGATTCAGCCTAATAGTATGTGTTTATGAGGCATCCCAAAATTGGATACTTGACTAGTGTACAATGAGGCAGTGCTACAGTAAGTCTTTGAGGGTGCTCTAAACACGAAACCAATGCAGTCTACAACTACAACAAACCCTTGACTGCACCAGATTGGACAAACGCTTCACTCGAGGGTCTGATTGGTAACAGTAACTTGTATCGTGAAAGTGGTTCACCAAAATGTACGTCTGAAAACATCTGTGTTCAGAAATAAGCTGCTGAATCCGTCTTTGTTTCAGATGTTTCAGGAGTTTTCAGACGTGGTGATTTGCAGCTAAATGCTTCTGATTTGCATGAAGAAGCCTAGATCTCAACTGCATGTAACTGAGGAGCAGCTAATGTGACATTCCATCTCTTAAAACACAAAGCGTTGCTTGACTGCAAGTCATGGACACGATGTATTCTGTGGAAACTGTTAAAGTGAGGAGCTAAGATATATAGAGGAAGATGGGAGTAGAGTTGCTGCTCCATCATGGCGAAAGGAGTTAGCTGAGGTGAGTCACCATCTGATAACGATTCCTCGTGGATGCTTCCTTTTTGGAGGATTTTCAGGCAACTGTGAAGAGACTGCGGGATACAACCAGAATCCACTGGGGGTATTACATATCTCATCTGACGTGGGAACGTTGGTTAGCACTGTTGCCTCACAGCTAGAAGATCCCTGGTTCACATCTCAGTGAGGACAGCCGGGATCTTTCTGCGTGGAGTTTGCATGTGCTCCCCGTGCAGCGTGGGTTCTCTCCGGGTTCTCCAGCTTCCTCCCACAAAGTCCAAAAACATGTTGAGGTTAATTGGTGATTCTAAATTGTCCGTAGGTGTGAATGTGAGTGTGCTTGGTTGTCTGTCTCTAAGTGTAGCCCTGTGATAGACTGGTGACCTATCCAGGGTGTCCCCTGCCTTCACCCTGAGTCGGCTGGGATAGACTCCAGCACCCCATGACCCTAGTGAGGATTAAGTGAGTGTATCGATAATGGATGGATGGATGGATCTGACGTGGGAATGCCTCAGGATCCCCCAGGAGGAGCTGGAGACCTTTCTGAAAAGAGGAACACTTGGAAGGTTCTGCTTCAACCTGCTGCCACCAAGACTGTCTCTGGGTTAGTGGAAGAAAATAGATGGAAAAAATGAAAATATGCTTGAGGATGGGCTTGGGTTGTGTTTGGAATCTTCTTCATCACCAGTACCTTCAGTAGTAGTATGTGATGATCCAGCCATGATCAGAGTCATGAATCTTCAGCCACAAGAAGCACAATGACTCCTGCAACACATGAACTGATCTGCAAAGTCCTGAAACAAACATGATGGAGACACAAAGATAGTGTGTAAGTCCACGGAAGTACAGTCAGTTAACAAAGAAGTAATAGTAATACAAATAAATGATAGAATTATAAGGACAATTGTAATTATTGTTAAATATTCATTTGCTTGACGTTTAAAGCAGAGCACAACCTTACACAATGTGATTGTATTATGTACTCAAACAAAAAAAATGCAACACAATATGATATAAGTAAACGCAACTCAGTGTTGTAAGTACGTCTCATATGGTCACAGTCTGATGCTGACATCAGATACCTTACATTCCTCTACAGTGACGCAGGGCTGGCAGCATCAAACACACACTGCTGAGTCACTTTTGATTTCACAATGGTTGCAAAACATGCTGATACTCAAAGTCAGGATGGATGGCGAGAGTTACGGAGCTGCGTTGCACCTGACGTCCTGAACACTCTCTGATGACGGTGTTCCGAAACACAAACACTAGTTCTGTGAATATAAAACAGCTGTTTTCATATCCAGTTACAGATTTGTCCCTGATCAAATACCCATTAGTTTGCTTTGCCAATAGATTTTTTTTCATCTTGACTTCCTCTGACTCTTCTGAGACATACTGAAACATCGATCAACAGTACTTCAGCTTCATAGGTGGTGAAGTACTGTTGCACTCTGAATATCTGAGCCTTTGCTGTGCTGTGAATGTTCTGTTGGTTTTATAAGATGCTCCTATGAAACAATATTTCATTCAGAGAACTCTGGTTGTTGAAATCTGACATGGCGTAAGAAGTAATGAACCCATGGTGTCCACAGTAATGTAAAACAAACTATCCAGTCTGACAATAACATTTACTCAAGTACAGTTTTTGCTCTTAAATGACACTTAGTGGTTTCCAATCTTTTTTAGATTGTGACACTTCTCAATCCAGTAGTTAAGGCTCCTTGTTACTGGTTTTCAGTTTTTATACAGTTTTCTTTTTACATCTTTCTTTTTTCTTTTACATTCAGATGGTTCCACTTAAATAAGTGTTGAACCAGGCCCAAAATGGTGAGATTATCCAGTATTTCACAAAAGGCAAATATTAGAGAATGACCGAATTGGAATTTTAGTTATTCAGTTTTCTGATATTCATTATTCTGGCAGCTTTAGCTCCTATACAGCATTTGCTCTCATATCTAATATTAACTTTGCATACAGGATCTATTATTCCTCCTCTTTCTCTTTAGCAAAGAGCAGAGAACAAAACATTCAGGTGGCTTTGCATTTTCACAGCACTGATCATCGCTGTCACACTTTAAATTGACAGATGTGGTGGTATGTCTATGACAGGCCAAAACCGACAGGGCTGCTGTTGGTTTGTGTCTCTGTACAGTTTTGATTGTTGATGTGGGAAAGAAGTCTCTGACAGCGGAGCCTTCAAGGCTCCTTAACTGCAGCTTCATCACAGCAAAGTTTTGTTTTTATAGACAGTTTGTAATAGATGTGAAACGATAGAGCAGTTTGAATGACGCAAAACAAACATGAAAGGCGTGGAGCTACATACAGCTGTTCCAGTCATCCAATGCTATTTTTCTTTGCTTTCAGACACCAGAGTTGCATTCACTGAAACCTGGACATGTCTATAAAAATAAAACTTTACTGCAAGAAACAGATCAGATTAATGAAATTCACCAATAATGAGTGTAATCCGTGTTTTAAACTAGCAGGAACTGGAGTTCAGTTTGTTGCTTCTGGCTGGTTGTTATATTCCTCTGAGCTATACCTGCAGCAGTAAGTTCCTGAATAACTTGTAATTATAAATTATCCCCGACATGGAGACAGGATCAGTCCGTATCCAACAGCTGGTCACACAGAGTCACAGTTTATTAGCTGCAGTTAAATTACTTGCATCTGGATATTATTTTACCATAAAAGTCGGATCTATTTACAGAGATTTTTTTCATTTTATTGCAGGATATTTGTGACACTGACATTATTGTGTATATGGATGAATTATAGAATGTGGCCGCTCTAATCCTTAAAGTCACTACCATAGTATGGTAGTCGGTAGCCAAGCAAACAAGCTGTTGTTGGTATATTATCATCAAAGACCAACTCAGTCTCACAGCAGTTCGTGAAATAGTCACGAAACTTAATCTACTGATGTGTAGAAGTTTGGTTTTTTCATGTCCAGGGACACAAATTACTCAACTTTTTCGTGTCCCACACTATGAATTTCAAACTAATACATTTCAATTGGACTTATCTTTCTGGTCTGGGCCACATTTTTTCCCTATGATGTGATGTTTTTGTCATTCTTTTCTTCTCACAGTCAGCATTAACCAATTTTACTGTTACGGCCCGTCCACAATAATAACTACAGAGATCACTATAAAGATGTGTGTGCCCACACTGACGAAAGTTAACATTCTGTAAACATCGGCGCTGAGCAGCTACTGTGTGCTCCAGCTGCGTATAAACTCTGTATCTATTCAAATATAAAAGACATTTTCTGGATGAAGTGGACACACATGGGTACTCTTCATGGTTACATTCTCGGTGATATATGAACAGAGCTTAGTCATGTTCAGTAGCTATCTGACAGAGTTTTCAGTCTTTAAATCTTAAAAAAAACACCAAAAGTAACCACAATATATCTGTATTTGTTTATGCACATCAGATAATTACCAACATTAAGCGTGTGGTCATTTCCAGTGTCCCTACCTGGCTATGAGGTAGCTCTGGAATCTATGCATCACTATCAGTTCCTTGTGGTGAATACTATAATCTTATTTTGATTTGCACACATACCAGCGCTGATGCCTGATCTGCTACTGTTTTTGCTGCAGTCTTTGTATTTTCTGTCCCCAGTGTTCATTTCTAAAACCAACGCTCTAAGACTTTAAGCGGCTCCAATTGTTCGTGGAGTATTTGTGTGTTCATAGTTGCTCACTGTTGCATGCTGAAAGGCTTTCTTGCCTGTCTGGCCTGTTGCTACAGCGATTACTTTTGTATTGGCGGAACAATAACAAGTGTTTCTGTGGGTGTCATAAAGTTGGATCTGCATTTTCATGCCTGTAATGTAGAGTAAGAGTACAAGAGAAAGAAAAGCCAGTGAAAATAATAATCTTTATTTAAATAGCACTTTTTAAAACAAAAATAGCAAAGTGTTTTACAGGGATGGTTAAATAAAACAAACAAGTCAGAGATAAAAAGATTATTTTTTAAACCAATTTGGTTAAAAAACACAGGGGAAATAAAAGACAGTTTAATGGAAATTAAACGTAGGAAGAATCAGCAAAGGCACAATGATGAAAGCATGCTTGAGCCCGCTGGACTCCAAGCAGTTTCTGTGCGTTTTCTTATTTTTGCTCCTGTCACATTTTTACTCACCGTGAGCTCATTTTTCACTACAATATAAAGTCCTGCTCCTCTATGGAAACAGCACAGCCATGGCTAGGAGGACAGAGAACTCAGAAATGTCTTCTGCCTACTATGACACATTCTAAATGCTTTAAATACTTTTTTTTAAAGACAAAAAGAAAAGTTGCATTTCTTTCATAATTTATTTTACAAACATTTTCAACATGAATTATTCGAGTTTGTTATTTTGGACAGAAACCAAAGTTCTGTGTGGTATTTTGACTGAATTTTTATTTTGTTTTATATGTTTTAGACCAAGGAATTTTTGTACATTTAACCCTTAAATAAACGTCTTACCTGAGAAACCCGATTATGTTCTCACTGTTCCCAGATGTGTTTCTCTCATAGCCATGGAATTTGAGAAACACACAAAAATATGCTGTACAGAAGACTGAACTGACTTAATGGGTCCAGCAGAGATAAAATTTCTTATTACTAGCCTTCGAAAATGGAAAAACATGCAACATTTTTAAATAAGGGTGGTGTTTGAGCCCCACAAAGCTCCTCTAAGTGTATATATATGGATGTATCTATAATTTCTTTGGTCCACATTTCACCAACTTTTGAGGCCTTTAACATCAGTAAAATTTGATATGTTGCAAGAATGACAAGCCAAGTTTCTGGTCTTTTGATGTGGACTCATTTGTAGGCCCACAAAAACTGGTGTTCATAGGGGTTTGTGTATTACCATTATATGTGCAAAGTTACCATGTGTGCCTGTGTTGTCTTAATGGTAAACTTTAACAACATATGAGGCTCATTTTGCTGCATTGAATGTTCCCATAAATATACTTGAAATGAACACTGAAGAGATGCTATACACAAATAATTCAGCGCACATCATGACAACAACATCTGTTGCGGACTGCTTGCTGACTGCTGAAGCTTATAGGGAATCCAAATGTTTTGGATTGTTGGGTGTTTCTGTCTCTGCCTTTGTGAAGCGCTATGAGATGACTTGTTGTTGTAAATATGCGCAATACAAATAAAACTGAATTGAATTGAATTGAACAACACAAGTGAAATAAGATATCAAAGATGTACTAAAAGCAACAAAAGAAACAATTCAAAAGAGTCAACGTTCCTCAGAAAAGGAAACTCTCAAAAGCCGTTTCAATGTCTCTGCCGGCTTTAATGTCAACTTTGCATTGTCTTCTGCTCATCGTAGTTGTTGGAGCTGGATGGTGACAGAACATGTCGTCCTGCAGACCAACTTAAGGAATTGATGCAGTCACACCTATAGAGTGACGTCAACAAAGCAGAGCAGTTTTGTTATTGTTGCTAGGCAACCACAGTCACCTGCTGATGATCTGGAGTCTGGGTTAAAGTTAGTAATTACATCTCTTGTCGAATGACCTTAATCCATAAGTACAGTCAAACCAACCTCACACCCTTTTAAATTTAAATTTCCAACTTTGTTTTCTTTTTAAAGTTTGGTTTTTGACATTTAGCTTTGTCAACTGCTGCTTTCAATATCAAGTCAAAAAAAAAAAGATGCAATCAAAACGTTTCAAGGCCGCGTTTGTAAGATATTTAAATGTGGCTGCAATCTCCTTCAAATTAGTCTCCTTGTGCAGCAGCACACTACTCTCAGTGCTCCTGCAACACTTTCAACCATTTCTTATGGGCGCTGAATCTTCTAAGCTGTGTCAAAACGGCAACTTGAATCTCAGTATGGGGAGGAGAAAGAAGTCACAGGGAGTGGGTCTGTTAGGTAATTCCACAGCTCAGGTTTGAATGCTCTCTGTCAAGAGGTTATCGTAGAACTCGGCATTGACAGCCCAGCCCTGGGAGAGGAATTTCTGGTGCGCAAGCATGAATGTAGTGGTGATATGTTTTAAAATGACAACATGTTTGTGTGGACGGGTTTGATCCCCATCTATGCCGGCGGTTGTGTTTTTGCTCTCTGATGCTGCCTCCAAATCCAAATCAGTCTGATTAAAATAGATCTGAAGAGATTTTTAGAGAAAGAAAGAAAAAGCAAGTGGAGCAAATCAAAGTTATTGTGAAAGTAACAGCATCAGGCAGGTTGTGTTCAGGGTTGTTCAAGTTCGTTTCAAGACAAACTCTAAATTGTTGTACTTATTTACTCCAGTGTACTTGTTTATCTGATGTACAAAGCTGCTGTTTAGCTTTCAATTAGATTTTTTTTATTAACAATATGGGTAAAAACACAAGGGTTTTTTTTATTGCTTCCAGTAGCAGAAAGAAAACAATAGGGATTTGTGCAAACAGAACTTCCTTGTTCCTTGTGCACCAGATGATATTTTACTGGTTTTGATGTCATTAATGCAATGTTTTTACTCTGATTCATTGTGTTAAAAGTCACTCGGCCAGTTTTTGATTCACTGAAAACTGGGTTAATATTAATTGCCAGGATTAGTTAAACTCTTACAGTGGAAATGCATTGTTCATGAAACAAAAAAAAGTACAGACCTTTTCTTTTCACTATGAAATCATCAGGGAGTGTTTGATTTTTGCATCAGTTTACACTTCAAAGGTTTAAAGATCCCTTGAAAAATATCACTATGGCAGAAAATTATTGTTTCACACTTTAAAATGTATAAGACACGTTTCTTTCTCTCGTTAACACCTTTCATACTGAGGTTTTTTATGGGAGGTTTATTAAAAAATCTGCAACGTACTCATGTTTTTTAAAATTATAATTTGGAGTATTTGTAATTTTAACAACATGTAAATGACTTTGCAGAAACCTAGAATGAAAATGTCACCATAATACACAAAATTCCAGGCAGTTATTTAATGTATTGTTAAAGTTTTGCTTCCATAGCTCGTCTTCTTTCAGACTTGTGGAAAGAAAATTGTATAAAACTAAATTGTATAATTCACCCCACTCTCACCCAACCGGTCGAGGCAGATGGCCGTCCCTCCCTGAGCCTGGTTCTGTCTGAGGTTTTTTTTTCCCCTGGGGGGGTTTTCGGTTCCTTCCCACTGTTGTGGACTGCTTGCGGACTGCTGAAGCTTATAGGGAATCCAAATGTTTTGGATTGTTGGGTGTTTCTGTCTCTGCCTTTGTGAAGCGCTATGAGATGATTGTTGTTGTAAATATGCGCTATACAAATAAAATTAAATTGAATTGAATTGAATTGAAAATGTCCAAAATACACATTTAAATGTTTATTTTACAGTATTTGGTCTATTTTATGTAGAGTTTAAATATATTACACAATTTTAAAGGCTCAAAATTAGTTTCTGTGCCACAAATCTCCTCTTTAGGGGCTCTAACAAACACAACACTTTGCTGTTGTGTCCCTGTCTATACTCTGTTAAGGTTTTTACACAGGAGTATATCACTCACATTGTGATTTATATCATTATTCCTGAACAAATGGCAAAAAAAAAAATCTGATTCTTTCTTGCTGTTGACAGTATTTTCTGATTTACAGATGAAATCAAAAGAGAAGTATAAAACCTTTCATTCTAATAAGTCAACAACATGACACGACAATTTTGAAGCTGCCTGTATCCAGTGATACACTTTGCAAATAAATGCAATTTTAGATTGACGAGGATTCATTTGCATTTTTAAGCTTCAATTTTCAGAAAACTTGTAATACAAGTAATAATTGTCCTGGTGTGAGTAATAAACCAGGGAAGCTTCATGATGATGCCTGTTACTTAAAATGCTCATGACCTTCAAATATCTTTGTTTTCTCTTATGTTGTTTGCCCCTTTTCTTTTATTCTTTTCCTTAGTACTCCTTGAATATCATCCGTCCTCCCTGCCCTTCCTTCTGTCACTCTTCACTTGTTGTGAAGCATGTAATTATTACATATTTACCACCTTGTAACATTGGGTTCTTTTTGTTTCACCACGCTTCTGGTGACCTGAATTAACCTTTAGCTGTGTCTGCCGACGGTCACAGGAAGCACTCTGACATCAAAGTCACCTATTTAGCGCTGCCCATGTTTGTGTCTGAGAGACGCTGCCCTGTGGTTGTGCACTAGGACTCAGGGTTGTGTGACAGGGTAAATAATGTATTGTTCAGGGAAACCTCCCAAACCAGCGGGTGTGTCACCTCTTTTATTGTGCCTATCCGGACCTTTCGTAACCGCCATTAACTCTCCTGTGGGAACAGATGCATCAAATAGTTTTGCTTTTACTGGGGGTGAGTTAGCAGTCTGGAATCAGCTGGGGCTGGTCTGAAGGCAGCATCACCGACTCTGACGTGTGATTCTGGAGGCATTTAGCAGTTTGGGTGGTTAACTCACACCAACATTTTAAACTGCATGGCTCGTTTTTCAATAATCTTGAAGAAAAAGTGACAATTTCGGTGTAAATTCTCGTCTGTGACAGTTCATCACTAACTGGTTTGGGTGTGGAGACGTGTTCACGCTGATGTGTCGCATGCGTTAGTCGTCCTCTCAGTGTGTAACGCGTTCGTGACAGCGTGACCCATCCTGAATACGAGTATCAGAGCCTGTTGTTGACTCTAAATCTGCAGTGCAAACACACAGCAGACCGGACAGCAACATGATGTTCTATTGTTTTGTTCTCTCTGCGCTCCAGGCAGCACATCACATTTAAAATGAAACAATGAGTGGTTTCAGCTTTGATGGGACACAACTGTTGTTTTGTACGTATTTGCAACAGGGTTTTAAAAAAAGAAAAAACACCCAACAGATAGTAACTCAGTAAAATGTAGTCCACATAACAGGCAGTGATTTGTTTTTTTCTCAGCTGAGCAATACTGCTTCAATCCTGATGCATATCTACAAATCACTCATTGCGATTCCTGCACAGATCACCACATTCAGTCTGACAGGTTGTAAACGCAGGCAGTGGTAAGATCAAGTCGGGGGAATTGGGGCATGATGGGAAATGATGATGGCTTTAGACATTTGATGGAAATCCTTCATTTTTTGTTTATTTGCAGAAATTTAGATGATCTGGTTTTACACTGTTAAGGTTTATTCTTTCCACAGCATAAATGTCTGAGACTGCGACGTAACGAACCGTGGCCGACCCGTTCAGATCTCCACCCACCGTTCAGCAGCCTTTAAACTGCACATCGATCGCAAAGTTTAACCCTCTGAACCCCGAGCAGTTTCTAGCTGTTTTGTGCTGCTGTCACATTTTACTCTCTGTGTGGTCAGTTTTCACTGCATCATAAAGTCCTGCACCTCCACAGAAACAGCACAACCATGAACAGAAGTAGAGTGAACTCAAACATTATGAGACAACCTAAATTAAATGCAAATTACCACAAAAAAAAAAATTACTAGAACCAAATCTTTTGCAAAAACAAATACAAAACAAGCACAAAATAACAAAGCAACTGTAAAACAATTGTTACGACTGGCTCTTAGGCCGCAACAAAGGAGGAAACACACAGGTGGATTCAGCTGTAACATAAGGCTATTTATTGAAACAAAGTAGAATCGTGGGGTGTGATTGTGAGCGTCATGGGGTGTGCGAGGGTGTATGAATGCAGTGATTGATGTGTGGTGCATGTTGTCAGCATGAAACAAACAAAAAGAGACAAACACAGGAGCATGGCTGGTTGGGTATGGGAGAAGCGAGCGATCTGGCACAGCAGGCCGGCTTATATAGTCAGTGAGATTGGCCAGGTGCACCAGTTTAGCAGATTGGAGGCTCCGCCCAGCCAGAAACCTGCAAGATAAGAGTGAGAGAAGACAGAGGCTCTGGGGCCGTAACACAATGTAAATCCAAGCAACTACAGATGTTGTACAACAACAACAAAACAATTTACAACCACCTAAATTAAATGAAAACCATCACAGCAAGGTGTAAACCAACCAACCAACCGTGATGTAAAAGAAATACAAAAACAACAACACAGCAACCACAAAACAAAGTGAAATTACCCAAATTAAATGCAAATGATCACAAAAAGATGTCAAATAACCAAGATGTGATGCAAAACAAACACCACATAACCGCTAAACAACATAAGACAACCAAAACTACAAACTACAAAAGATGTAGAACAAGCAAAATAACAGCGTAAAACAATGAAATCAAAATGAAATGCAAAGCACCTCAAAAGATGTAGGACGACCAAAATGTGACATCAAAACAACCACAAGACAACAAAGCAGCCATGAAACAACATAAAATGACCAAAAGTACAAGTAAATTACCACAAAAATATCTAAAACAACCACAATTTCACACAAAACAATTACAAATAACGTAAAACAATCGAAATTAAACACAAATCATTGTAAAATATGTACAAACAGCCACATGTGATGCAAAACAAAAACAATAAAACACAATGCAATTACAAAACATAAAATAATCAAAAGTAGATGCAAACGGCATGTAAGAGATGTAAAATGACTTCTGCTAATTCGAGTACTGTGTTCTTAATTTATTAAAATTCGATCAATAAGAATAAATCTGTGATGAAGCTGCTTCTCTGTGTCTCAGTGAACGAAGCTCGACGTCTTGATCTTCGGACTCTGTTTTCACTTTGATCAGCCTCATCCTGCTCGGATACAACTGATCAAGTTTCCACAAATTTGCCATTCACTGCCTCTTTAGAGACCTTCAGCGTAACCGTGATGTGATGCTGACAAATCTAGCCAGGAAACTGGAGGCACAGTCATGTTTCTAACAGGTGCACAACGGCCAACAAACCTCTGATGATTAAATCTGGTAGCTGCTTCAGCGGATGGATGTAACTCAGATAAAGGCCTTTGTTTGGTCCCTGTTGCCGACTTGCTGATTGCCGACAGGGAAGCCAAAACATCTGTTGGCTAAACTTGAAGTTTACACTGGCTGTCGTTGGGTAAAATTTCAGTTTCAGTTGCATTTACATGGAAAACAAATCAACATGTTTCAGAGATGTGATGATTTATTGTTTCTAGCCGCTGCTGCCATCAGATAAGATCATAAAAAAAGCATGTGGGTGTTTTTTTTACACTCTAAAATGCCAACAACTTCACTGTCCACTATTGTGTGATGATGCACGTAGACTGCACACACCCAGTGCGCACAAAGGTTTTTCCATTTGCCTCCCTTTGTTGTACAGACTGTGCTTTTGTTTCTTTACAGCTACAACGAAATCAATCACTTGCTTTTGCTATAAATATACAGATTACCATCAGGTGGCTGCTGCAGCTCTTCTTGATTATTTTCTCTGGAAGATTTAAAGTGATTCTCTTGAAATATGAATCAGATTATGGTCATGTTTCAGTTTTGTGTGGTTTAATCCCAGTTTATCCAGTTTGTTATGTTTGTAGTAGCCACTCTGGATGCGTCGTCTAGATTTTTAGAGACAAAAAGCTCAAAGTATGGAAACAAACATAATGTGCATAAATGGTCACCTGCACGAAACAAACAAGAAGATAAAATGTCAATAAATATTTTAAAAAATGGTGATTGTTGCAATTCAAAATTATTAGTTTCTACAGAAATTAAAGGTAAAGTTTTAAAAAAAAATCATTTAGAAAAACAGGCTCAATTCCATGAAAAAGCAACCACTAAACAACGTAAGACAACAAATATTCAATTCAAACAACTACAAAAGACGCAAAACAACCAATCTGTGATACGAAACAACCGCAAAACAACACAAAACAACACAAATTAAATGCAAACAATTACAAAAAAAAGATGTAAAACAACCAAGCATGATACAGAACAGTTACAAAAGCACCATAAAACAACCACAAAGTTACCATGAAACAAGATGAATAATTTGTGGCTTAACTGTATTCAGGAATATTTGTGTTATACATTAAATGTCCTTAATGTTCTTATGTAACAACCTGCTTTGTAAACTTACGTATTCACAGACAACGACAGATGCTGTTTAGTCTCTTGTGTGTCGACAGAATTAGCGAACTGAAGAACTTCCCAGCATGCTGTGACGAATCCACCAATCAAAAGACCTGACTGACCTTGTGACTTAGATTCTAAGGAAATACTGAGATGTGCTGGTGAAATAATGTTTGTTTTCTGTGTAAACTGCCAAAGCTGGCTCATTGTTGTGATGCTCACAGATCTTTAAATATCCACAAAACACTGGCGAAACCCTGAAGCAGCCAAACCACTGTGTAAAAATACTGCCTTCAAGAAAAGTACACAAGTATTGTTCAAATACTTCTACTTTCAGTGAAATACTAGTACCACATTAATACCGTTCTGCTTTTAAATTCATCCTACTGATGGAGCGCTTTGAGTTAAAGCTCATTTCACTTACGCATTATAAACGGGTTAGTCCTGTGGTTTGTAAACAGATGTTGCGTAAAATTGCTCAGTTGCCAGCTTGTGATGTGAAAGTACATTTGGCAACACGAGCTGTCTTGTCTGGGCCAGAAAATAAATTATTTCTATCCTACCACAGAAGACAGTTTCCTGCATCAAACTAGACTATATCAACATTAAGTAACATTTTATTATTTTACTGTCTCTCCTGACCTGAAAGGAAAATAAAATGTGTCAACAATAGTTAATTAAAATGAAATCCAAGCAGTTTCCTCATATGTTACCAACACTGGAGGAAATAGTGACTCTACATACTATGAATATTTTACTATTTAAACTTTTAGTGCCTCTAAAACTTGTTCTTTTTCATGCTACTCTGCAGTTCAGTTCCAAAAAGAGGTTTCACCATGCTGGATGTATCTACCAACAACTTCCTGACAACTTGCTTCTCTGTGTTTTTCAGTCATGCTGCATTTATTTCAATATCCCAATATGTCTGATTAGCCTTCGTCTCGTGTATCATCTCCTCTTTGCAGTTCACCTGAAAACTTTCAGAATTTTTGTCATGTGATTGTTGGCCACAGCTGAGTCAGTTGTGGCTTCTCACTTGCACCAGGAAGTGCAAATCTTTTGCTTCTTTACAGAATCTGATTGGAGCAAACTGTTCATTTTTGACAAATTTTGAAATGCGGCATGTAGAATGAAATGATTTTGGTAAATCTGACGTTCAGATTTGGTCAAATTTGGTGACAGATCAGCGAATCTCAGGTGAGTAGTTCAAGAACAGTCAGAAAGTTAGATGTCTGACTTATCTTTTTAATTTTTTTTTTTTTTTACAGTCGCTGACTCTGAAAAATGGTGTAACTTAGGGGATATTTAGAAGAAAACATGCCTTTCAAACCCACCGGTGGCCACTTTATACTTATACTTATTCATACAGTTGTCCAAGAAGCCAATCATGTGGCAGCAGCGGATCATAAACTGCTGCAGATAGAATTCAGGAGCTTCTTAATATTCACACCAAACATCAGGATGAGGACGAATGTGATGATTTAACATTTCCCATAATCCAAATTTATGAAAATGAAGGCGCCGTACAAACTTGTTGTGAACTCTCTGAACATCCGTGTGTCTGTTTCTTTAGCTTTTGTTTTAACAACTGGCTAAAACACGTCTTCGTTTAAAAATAGCAACAAAAGGACACAAGCTGATTGTTCAGAATGTGCTGCTGACACTTATCTTCATTGTGTTGGCATGAATCAATATTATTATTGTCATACCTTAGATGCTGTCATGATCCTTCCTACATACTTTAAATGCTTCCTGCCACACTGCTGATTGTTCTATCTGTGCAAAAGATAAATAAATACCCAGCTGTATTTTTTATTGTTTAACCTTTAACCTCAACATGAATATGTGTGCAGTTTTTCACTTGACAGCTACAATTTCAGCCTGTGAATTTATACTCAGCCAAGCAAAAAATGTCTCTTTTAATTGTTCTACGCAGATTTGAGAAAAGTCTCAAATCTCCAAACATGTAGTTTCTCCAGTATCCTTCAGAAATGATACTGAATTGGTCTTTTTATGTGAATTTTTAAGGTTTGTTTGTAGACCTTTGCTGCATCCTTGGAAAAAGATTCTGATTTGATTGAAGTTTTCATCATTTTATTGACATTTCTTGACTCCAAATGGAAAGAATATTACATATCTTGTGCATATGTTCAACACAGCATAAACATCTCGAATCATCAGGGGCCTTCTGCTGGATTACATCGGATTTACCCAAGCTTTTATTACAATCATAAACTATAGAATCATACAATTGTATTGGAGAAATTTTAGATGAATATATCAAACACTTAGATTAGAGATTAGATTAGATAGAACTTCATTGATCCCTTTGGTAAGGTGCCTCAGGGAAATTGTTGTTCTAGAAGCAGCACAACACCGACAGAGACAGTACACACATCAATTAAGAAAAAAAAAAAGCAGTCGACAAGGAAACA
>NW_007579879.1:19220-20847 GCF_000690725.1 Stegastes partitus
TTGGAGGTGCTGATCCTCATCCCGCTCGCACCACACTCGGCTGCAAACCGCCCCAGTGCGCGCTGGAGGTCCTGATTTGATGAAGCCAACAGAACAACATCATCTGCAAACAGCAGAGATGAAATTCTGTGGTTCCCAAACCGAACCCATACACAATCATACAATTATATTGGAGAAATTTTTGATGAATATATCAAACACTTAGATTAGAGATTAGATTAGATAGAACTTCATTGATCCCTTTGGTAGGGTACCTCAGGGAAATTGTTGTTCTAGAAGCAGCACAACACCGACAGAGACAGTACACACATCAATTAAGAAAAAAAAAAGCAGTAGACAAGGAAACAGGAAACATACTGGTAGGAACAACAGCAGCATGCTGTAGTAATAATAATAATGATAAGAAGAAGAAGAAAAATATCGATAATAATAATATGCTATATAATATGATAATCAGTGTAGGTAAATATAGTTGAGTATATATATATTTCTAAATAAATAAGTGTCCTCCTCTCTGCCACTGTCACCAGGGAGTCCAGTTTCATGCCCACCGCAGAGCTGGCCCGCCTGATTATTTTTCAGAGATAATTATATTGTCTACCGTCTACTGTCTACCCACTTCTACACATGGATATGTGAGGCTGGTTAAAGACAACATCTCAGGAGCTTTAAAGATAAAAGCCTAAAATTTTCACTGTTATTTCTCATAATCGCTGATTCATAATCTGCATTATTGGACAAGTAGATCAAACAGTCTCTGACTCTGGATGAGTTGAAAGATGGAAAACAATTTGAAGCCGTTGTGAAAGGTTCCATGTTTGACACATTAAAAAACAAATCGTCAATACAGGAGTCAACTAGTGATATTTTCTGAAGCATGTCACAATAATATAAAACATATAAAATACATTTTTCGTACAAAATACTCGATCACAAAAAAACCTGTTTAAAAAAAACTCAATCAGAGACTATCTGATGTATTTGCAGGTTAATGACATGATGACAAATAATCATGAAAATTTCAGGTTTTATATGTAACAGTTTCTGCGATATTGAACACAGCTTTAATTTTCAACATGCCAAAAAAACCAAAACAAAAACAATGTCAAACTAAAATTTCGACAATTATCTTTTTAAAAATCCATATTTTATGCTATAAAATTTCTGGCAACCAGAGATGGACCAGCAGATATTGTCCTAAAAGTCTAATGATTTTGGATGGAATGACTCCTTAATGTGTGTTAAATCTTATCATAAATTCACATTTACACATTCGCACAGTACTTGTGGATTTGTCTTGAGATTATTGTCACTGGCTACCACTGAACTGTGAAAGCCGTGCTCTCTGCTGTTCGATTGATGTACTTTCATCTTGCATACTTTTGGTTGCAGTTTGTTAGGTTGCACTCAGGCATGCAAGCACCTTTCTTTGTGCCTCCGTAGTTGGAGAGTTTTGGTCACGCATGGAAACAAAAATCTGTCTGGGCGGCTTGTCTGTGTCAATAAAATCATTCAGTTTCAATTGACGTAAAGCTGACAATGAAACGCCTTATTTCACTGTTTGTAAGCTAAGTGGGCTGCAAGGTGGAGCAGTGGTTTGCACTGTCGCCTCGCAGCAAGAAGGTCG
>NW_007579879.1:23152-82577 GCF_000690725.1 Stegastes partitus
GTAATTTTCATGTTCAGGTGAGCAGTTGTACATGTTAGAAAATGTTGCGGTTCAGTAGATTTACATAATCATTCATGTAAATAATTGTCATGTCTCCTTATTAGGTCCAGACGTGCTTGTTAAAAAAAAGGCGCCTAATCATCATTAACAGGATGTGAGTTCTTCTTATTTCTACTGGTTTAAACAAACATATAATTATGGGACTGTATTACCTTTGTTTGAGTTGAAGTGACTGACAGGCTGTTGTCGGATAAAAAATAAACACACTCCCAGTTTATAAGTGGTTCAATTAGGGCTGTTTCAGTTTTGGGGTGTGTTCTTATGACACACAACTCATTAAAACTGACTTACTGACCTAAAGAATGTGTGTCTCTTTGTAGTGTCAACAAATCGTCACAATCAAGACACGCTGCACGTTATTGCCGTAAATGATGAACTGTGGTCACTTTACATCTATTTATGGTCATTTATATGTGGCCCTTTGAGCTAATTTGACATTTTCTGGGTGTCATTTTACGTATTTTTGGTATAATTTTGTGAGATTTATTTATTTTTGGGGGGCATTTTTGTCATAATTTCTGGTGACCTTGCATTTGTTGTGGTAACTTTTCATATCCTTTCACCCATTTTCTGCCCCTTTGAAGTCATCGTGCATACTTTTGATGCCAGTTTAGGTCTGTTTGTGGCAATTTTGTGTCCCTTTGAGGTTATTGTAACATTTTTAATCAGCATTTTTCCTTTTTTTTGTGTTCATTTAGCTTTTATTGTTGTTTAATTGTTTCATGGCCTGTTTGTGTCCCTTTAGGATTATGTTGCATGTCTCCTTGTGGTTGTTTTTCTGTCTCTTTGTGGTGCCAGTTACTTACTATGAAGTCTAAGGTACTAAACTATAAAGGATGATTTGATAAAGAGGCAATGTGTGGAAATAGCTCCAATTTTCAAATAAAAAAGTAACAACAGTGTAGCCATGTTGATCAAACCTGTGCTAGAAATCATCACAATCAAAACAAACTGCTGGTGAATTGTGCAAATCATTCTGATTTAAAAGGAAATATATCTGTTGTCTGATCTGTTGAGTGCAGAGTGAAGCTGCAGCTATTTGTTACGTCACAGCATCGAGTTCACGTCAATGGAAACACTAACAAACTTGAGTTGAGCCGTTGGATCGCAGGAGGTTTGATGGTGTTAAATGAGACTGATGGCGCCACCCATCAGTCACCAAGTGAACTACCAGCCACAGCTACAGTTTCCAACAGATACACACCTGTGGGTCAGTTTCTCCTTCCAAAGCACAAGTATCATGAAAGACTTCATGGTTTTCATATGTACCATTCTAAACCTCTTTCTACGTAATTAGACTTTTTTGTGTTTTTGATGTCCGCTGATGTTTCCTTCTTAATGAGAAGATAAAAAATAGAAACAACCATTTAAATAATCTGTGACATAAAGGTGGAGCCGGAACACGTTGTGTGTTTAAAATGAACTCAATTGTGCCTCTTTAAAAAATGAAAAAAAACTCTTTAAAAATAGATGTAACTGAATCAGACAATACTTGAAACACCAAATAACCACAAAGAGACACAAAATGACGGCATGCCCTTGCTTCACTTTATATTTATTAAAAGACAGAAATGATTGTTTCTTTGTTCCCCTTTTTTATTTACCTCTCTGTTTTTCCTCTTCAAAGTTGATTTAAAGAAAGAAAGAAAAAAAACTGTAATAAATCAAAAAAATATATTTAATTTGACAGTTCCATTTTGGGAGACAAAAAAATAAATAAAATACATGTGAAGACGTGAAAACACTTAAAACATGATTCAAAATTCAAATACCTGATTCTGCTTGTTTAAAGAAGTTAGTGACAGATTCTTGTACTGCTACTTAAAATTCATTCAATTTTGTAAAGTTAATCATTTTATGTTGTGTAATTCATACTGTATTTTAACGAGGGATTTCCATGTTAGATGTGATGAAGTTGTGATGATAAAAGACATTTTTGCTTTTAAAATGTAAATCTATTCTTTTTTTTTCTTACCAAAGACAACATTGTTTTGTCAAAATGAGGGGAAAGTATGTTGTTTACCCTTCTCTAAATGAGAAAAAAGTTAAATAAATAAAATTATGTTTAATTAAATTCAATATTCGATCCAACCCAATCTCACTTTACAGTCCTCCAGTTCATCTGCTCGCTTGTCTGCGTTTAAAGTAGCATTCTGTAAAACACTACTTTCGATGCCCCCCTAGTGGCAGCAACTAGACATTACAACAACATTAAAATCAGTCATCTCTACAGCATTTTTCACCAGCTTGAACATCCTCTGATTGATTTGCAGGATTAGAGATAATTCCATGACTCTGTGTGGCTGTTTGCTGAGATTTAGCTCAGTCATTGTCCACGTGTGTGTGAGGTGTGGCGCAACGCTAAAAAAAGGCTGACATGTTGTTGTTGCAGTAAACTTTTTGCATAATAGCATCGAGTCCCAGCTCTGGACATGGAGGCAGAAAAACATGTTTGTGTCCTTTTGAAATAATTTAGCATTTTTTGTGGTTATTTTTGCATTTGTTTATAAGCATTTAGATCATTTTTGCTTTTGTGTGTGTCATTTTATGTCTTATTATGGTTGTTTTATGCCCCCTTGAGGTCATTTAGCACTTGTTGTAGTTATCATTCATCCATTTTCATGTCTTTTCATTCATTTTGTGTCAAAGTTATTTTATTTTATTGCAGTCAGTTTGTGTCTCTTTGAGATTACTTTGAAATATTTGTTGTCATTTATTTTAATAACCATTTTGTGTTATTTTGCATTTTCTGTGTTTGTTACTGGTCGTCTTAATCCTATTTAGGTGAGGTATCCTCTTTCAGCTAATTTTACGTTTCCTTTTTAGCACAATTTTGTGTCCCTGTGAGATTATGTTTTGTCATCATTTATGGTGACCTTCCTTTTATTGCGTTCAATTTCTGTCTCTTTTTAACCCATTTTGTGGTCATTTTATATTTTTTGTTACTATTTCATGTCATTGTTCTTTTATTCAGGCCATTTCCATCTGTTTATAGCCATTTTGTGTCCCTTTAAATTTATTTTTCAAATTTTCTTTGTAATATTGCTTTCATTGTGGTCATTGTACAGCTATTTTATGGCAAATTTGAGATCTTTTGCGCTCTTCTTGGTCAATTTTCCTCTCCTTGTCACCATTTTGTGTCCCTTTGAGGTCATTCAACAATTTCCCTGAGGTTTACACCGAAGGGATCAATAAAGTTTTATTCTATTCTATTTGAGATCACATAACACTGTAGAAGGAAGCAGGAGAAGACTTGGATCCAGCTCAAGAGTGTGGTTTTACATTTCAGAGCCATCAGTCAGACCTGCCAGAGGGGCGGTTGCTCATGCAGACGCAATGTACAAAAAACATTTATGGACAAACATGTGAGGCGGCATCGTCCCAGATAATGGCTTGAAGAACAAAAGAAGAATTTGTGTTGAGAAATAATTCATCTCTCTGAAGCTGTCAGAAGCTAATCAGCAGTGACAATGAGGGTCACGCTGTTGCTTAGTTACGAACTAATCCAGAACAACAACATTTACTTTTGTTCTACTCTTTATTGTCATTTGATGTTGTATAACATGGAGAGTTTCTGAAATGCCTTTACTATGTTTTGCAATCAATATTTCCGTGATACGCGTCACTTCTTCATGCATATTTGTGCACTTTGCTCTTTTAAAATAGGAGAAACTGTAACAAAACTTTCTTTTTATTTTTCTGATTTTTTTTAAATGTATTTCTGAAATACAGGAACATATCAGCAGAATTACCAAAATGGACGGTGAATTAGATGTTTACAGTAAAATAATAATAAAAGCTGTAACTGAACCACTGCAACATTTCCAGTTTTTTAAAGATATTTGCTAGTTTTTCACATAAAAACGCATTCAAATTTATATTGAATTACAATTATTTTTAATTGAACAGATGAAACTGTTAAATTTAAGTTTTAATATGTGAAAATATTTGAAAAATTACATAGAATTAGTGGCAATTCATACCCAAAAAAAAATTTGTTTAGTATTTTTACATAGATCTGCTTGTTAAATGAGAAATATTTTACAATGAAAATGTTGAATATTATGTTTTATTAGTGTATAATATCTATAAGCACTGGTCTATTTGTTAATTGTTTTTTTACACATATAAATATTATTCATTAAATATTAAGACAATCAAAAAAATCCATAACATGTCAAATTAAGGCCGGGAAATGTATTAAAATTATGGAAAATTCTTTTTTTTTTTTCGTGAGATTTTCCCTTGTTTTACTGTGTTTTCAGCACCCCAGCTGCACAAACAGTACTGTTTTTGGTTTGTTTGTTTGCTTTGTTTACCTTTTTTTTTTTTTTACTGTGTAGATTAGGACTTTACATACAGAACAAAATGTACACAACTTTTTTGTGGTCTTTTCATATATGTTTTTAGCCATTTTGTGTCCATTTGTGATTATTTTGTTTTTATTTTATTATTGGTTTTCACCTCTTGCACCCTTTTTTTTTTACCCCGTTGTGCTCATTTTTACTTTTTTTGATGATTACTTTTTCTTTTTTTGTTGTTATTGATGATCATTTTACTGTTTTTGTGGTTAGTTGTCATCTCTTTGTACTCATTTTGTGTCTCCATGAGTCTCCGTAATTCAGACTCTTAAGGCAATAGAGAAAGGTTCTCTGAAACATAAATAGTACTATGTATAAGGTGTTTTTAGAGTTATTTATTTAGTGCAGAGGAAACTGAACTATAGCGCATACTCTCTAGCCCTGTGGGATTTCCCATAAACTACAAACTTGGCAACCTTGCTTGACATTGGGGTGTGACGACGGCACGAATTATGTGAAGACAGGTGGAGCTACAGGTGGAGACACTTATCACCGAGGCATGCAGTCATTCAATACCAGGCTTCATGTGATTCTGACAGGGCTCTGTGTGCAGTATTGTGGTTTCTTATGTCACTTCAGTTTGGTCTAATTTTGTCACCAAAACAGTAATAAACCTACTTAAGTTTGGCAAGATCACGCAGTTAACCTGCCAGATCGCTGTTGGATTTGGCTGAAAAAAAAATTCCTGCACTTTGCCCTGAAGGCACACTGACAGCAGAACTGGATCAACCAGTTTTACAGCCTCACTAAAGTATAAACAGAGAAAAATCTATTCATCGGATTCATATCAGCACAACAAAAGCTCTTATGCTTCATCAGTCTGCCACTGGAAGACTTTCTGCAAACTCTCTCATTGTCTCAATATTACTACTGTACCTGACTAACCTAAATATTAAAGTTAAAACCTTACAGTATTCTATAGCATATGAAACAAATTTAACTGACTAAATAAAATATTAATGTAAAGACCATATAATATTATATACTAAATACATTCCCTTGACTAATTTTATTGTTAAGGTTACACTCTACAGTATTTATACCTTTACTCGACTGCTTTATTTATTTAGGGCGCACAACCCAGAAAAATGCTGAAGTCATTAAGTGTTAATTCATATTAATTAAGTCAACATTGAGAAGATTAGTTAAATCTCTACCAAATCCACCTCCAAAGGTCATTGATGCTTTTTTTATTCCCAGTTGAATGTGTTGTATTTACCTGCAAATGAAATTCCTGCACTTCACCTCGATGACACACTGACAGTGGAACTGGACCAACCAGCTGTGCAGCTTTACTAAGACATGATCTGAGGAAACTGTAATTGTGTGAGTCACACGAAGCACTTAGCATATTTCATATTTCAGATATTCTTAGCCTGTAGTGCTTTTGTGTGAATGATGGCGTGCCGTTTAAGAAATTATGTTATTGTAATTATATATTTATACAACAGTCCTCGCGACCCTAATGAGGATTAAGCGGTGTATAGATAATGGATGGATGGATATATAACAGTCTTAAAATATGGAATGAAAGTCTGAATAATATATAATGAAACTCTGAAGATATATATAATGAAAAATGATGACATTCACTGGTGCCATCTTGTTTTTTTGAGGTGTATTATTCGCACTTGTTGCTGCAAGAAGTGCAAAATGAGTGAGGCAGCACAAAGTTTAGTAGCTGCAGTCCTCAGTAATAAAGAGGTTATGAACACCCTGGTGAATGCATGCACCAGTAACACTACTACAAGCAACCGTGTTCAATACCGCTCTGCCCAAGAAGAGGTCCATTCGCTGTTTAATCGTGGACCCACCGCAATGAATCCTACAGGTCAGGTAGCTGCAGTACATCAACCTAGCGTACCTGCCACAACACAAGAGAGCCCACAAACTGCTCCGATCTTTGATTCTCCATGAATCTAATATTGTAGATAAAAATGAATGCAGGACTTTCACATTGGCTGGAAATCACAATATGATGATTAGACCCTTTTATGAAAAATAGGATGGTGATTTTATGACATGCACTGTGAAATATGAACATTTATATACATTCTTTGCCTGTCCTCTGATTAATTTAGAACTTGGCCTGTGGTACCAGGTTCTACATTTGCTCGTTATTTTCCTTCTTTTTCAAATGAATCGTGTATTCTTCTGACCGTATAGATTCTGCAGACAGCCAAATTTTCTGTGTCATTACTGATAGTTTGTGTCTCACTGTAGGCGTTCTGCTATTTTTCTTTGTAAATGATATGCTTGTTTTTGTTTTTATAGTCATTTTACAACTCACTTTACATTTTATGTACCTTTTGAGGTGATTTTGCACTTTTTGCATCCCTAGCCTTTGGGTGAAGGACACCCTGGACAGGTCACCAGTCTATCACATCAACATGTTTTAGGGGAGGGAGTGGGAGGAAGCCGGAGAACCCGGTGAGAACACGCAGAAAGATCGCGAACCGGTTACCTTCTTGCTGCGAGGCAACAGTGCTACCAACTGCTCCACCCTGCAGCCCCACACACCGAGCTTGTATGTGTTTGGAGTTCTAATGCACCATGTGGCCGCTAGGGGTCAGTGCCGCGGACAGAGAGCGAGCAGCAGCCGGGGTGGATGCGAGTTGTTCCGGAGAGAAGAAGAAGAAGAAAGATGGCCCCGGCTAACGTTAGCTAGCAGATGATTCTCGGAAAATGTTGTGCTCTTGAGCTTTTTTTTCTGTGTTTTTACCAGACGAACGGGGTCCGGCCACGTCCTAAAGCCCCTGTACCGACGCCGTAAAGACTCGGGCAGGAAACAATCCCCCGTGTGCGTAGTTGTAGTGATTTAGTGAGTAGTTTTCAGCAGGCGGTGTGTGTGTGTTTGTGCAGCGGGAGGGGGGTCGCCTCTCCTCCGGTCAGCTGTCCGTCACTTCAACGTCAGGTGAGTTTCCACTTTTATCCATTGCTTTTCCGCAACAGATTTAAGTCTACGTCGACGAATGTAGTGATTTTTGCTTTTACTGAGTAAAGACATGAACTTTACAAACTTCTTTCTGGCTTTAAATCGAGATGAAGAGTCGCTGTTTGGAAGTTTGTGTGCACAGTGAGGTGACCGAAGGGCGCCTGTTAGTCAGTTTCTTCATATTATCAATAGAACACCATCTGATGATCTGAATGTGTTGCTGTCACGTTTGAGTAAGTTTCTGTCTCAACTTTATTTTAGATATATGAAGGCTTTTCTTTAGAAAGTTCTCCTAAAACAAGTGAGAAAAAACCCACCTCTGTGCAGGATCATCCCTGAACGATAGACACCAATACATCACATTTGAGAACCACAAACGACAAGAGTTTATTCGTTTTTGCTTGAAATAAAGGATGTGGCAGATTCTGACGACACTTATCAACATTTTGAGATAATGTCATGTTTAATATGATTGTTGGGACCAAAATTGTTGTTGTGTTATCTCTGTAACTCAGTTCAAATTGCGTTATCAGTATGACTACACAGTGGATTGTCAGAGCTCTGTGTGCATACTCACTTAGATTTTGAAGACATTGTTGGAAAAGGAAAAAGTGAGACATATCGCACTTAATGCATGTAAAAGTTTACAACTGAGAAACCTGAGCAGTGTCTCTCTCTTGTGTCTCCTTCTTGGTCCAGGGAGGATTGTGGGGAACAGCAGCCATGGCAGCTCCTGTAAACATCCAGACTCCCAGCAAGACCTGGGAACTGAGTCTGTATGAGCTGCACAGGAGCCCTCAGGTAAACCTGCATGTGTGTCCATACTTGGTTTTAGGGTTTATGTTTGAATCAGGTTAGAGTTGTTGTGAAGAGGCTGAGAATGCCGACAACAGTCCTCACAAAACTAGTGATAAAAATCCTGACAAAGACTGACAACAAATGTAACACAGATACTTTATTTTTGTCCTAACTTCCTACAGGTTAGGTCGAATTTGGCACAATCATGGCTAGAATTAGAAGACTTACAGACCTCTTCTGTGCAGCATGACACTGAGATTATTCCATAAATCAATAGAAAAACAGTTGAATTTCTTTAATCATTTATTTAACAAAAATTGAAAAAACCTGGAATCAACATGTACAACATTTTCCCAGGGGCCCATTTTGTTTGCAAAGTCGTGACTCTAAATACTGTAGATATTTTACAACCTAAATTTGTTTCCATGCATGTCTCCTCTCTTCTCTGTGTAAACACTGCCTGCAGTTCAGCTGAAGAGCCCTGAGTTTTTGTCACACGGCTGTCGGCTGCAGCTGACATGAATAGCTGACGTGCTTTGTTGTTCAGAAGTCAGTGCAATTTCTTCTTTGTATGCACAGCAGAGCTGAAGCAATGCTGTGTTTGGGTATTTTAAGGGGCAAAATGTACTTGTTTTATTGTTGCTGCCCGACTTTATCTGGAACTTTGAGTCTAAGATTGTGCTGCACGTTGGCTGTGCAGCTGTTCCTGTGTTTACATCGGTGCCTGTTATCTGTCCATCAAGTAGACCTCTTAGTTAAAGCCCAGTGATGGTCATTGTTGTACAGGAGCACTTTATTTTATGTGTACACAGGATCTGGTGCAAAATAAATGGTTTAGTTTTGGAGAATTTTTTGTTGAGAATAAAGTGATTGTGATTAAATATCACCATCGTAAGCTTAGATTGGGCTATTTTTCATGCATTGTATGTCACACATAAAGCATTTATGTCAGAGTTTAAAGTCTGATGTTCGTGCTGATAAATGGTGTGATTTTGCAGTTTTTTTCTTAAAGATAAAATGCCCTTCAAACCTGCTGGTGGGTTTTGGGGTTCATCTCAGAATAACAAAGAAAGTCAGTCACACACGTGTTGTTGGTTTGTGTGTAGTTGGTGTTGGACAAACCACTGAAGATGCCTCCATATTATCACATTTAAACAGCCTTTGTTGTCATTAGAAACAGGTGAAGTGTTGAGGTTAAGTGCAGGCATGATAACGTCTGTGTTTTCGTGTGTCCAGGAGGCCATCATGGATGGGACGGAGGTGGCGGTGTCTCCTCGCTCTCTGCACAGCGAGCTGATGTGTCCAATCTGCCTGGACATGCTGAAGAACACCATGACCACCAAGGAGTGTCTGCACCGCTTCTGTTCCGACTGCATCGTCACCGCGCTGCGATCCGGGTGAGCAATCAATATATGTTGCATGTTTCTTTCTGGGATTAATCAATTGTGTTCCAATTTGTCCAACCAATAGAGGTGTGTCATATCAAGTGATCTGCTATGCAGCTATAAATCTCTTGTTGAATCATTATTACGGTTTGATCCAACAAGAGACAGTTTTTACAATATTAGCCACACTCACAGCTGTTGAGAAAGCTTCAAATCACAACAGTTTTTTCAGTTAGTTATTTGGTCTATAAAGTGTCAGAAAATAGTGAAAAATGTCTCAGTGTTGATGACAAAGGTCTTGTTTTGTTCACAGTCCAAAGATATTCAGTTTACTGTCTTACAGCAGAAAAGAAACCTGGAAATATTCACATCTAAGAAGCTGGAATCAGAGCATTTAGACTGTACAAGCTAAGGATGATTTCTTTCTGCTCAGGAACAAGGAGTGTCCGACCTGCAGGAAGAAGCTGGTCTCCAGACGTTCGCTGCGCAGAGACTCAAACTTTGACGCGCTGATCTCCAAGATCTACCCGAGTCGCGATGAGTACGAGGCCCACCAGCGTCGCGTCCTCGAGCGGCTCAACAGGCTGCACAACAAGGAGGCGCTGAGCTCCAGCATCGAGGAGGGGCTCCGCCAGCAGGCCCGCTACAGGTCCGAGAGGTGGGGGACAGCTGGGGGTCCATCACACATCAGTTTCAGAACCTCTAAGACACCATTGCTTAAATTATTGAACAATATGGATTCATTTGTCATAGCTTATGTGAGTAGTTTCTCACTGCCCTCCCCAGTAATATTTACAGCCACATTTACGCCGGTGTTTCAGTGAACTTGCTGTCAAATCTGGAGCCATTTTCTTTTCTTTTTTTTTCTTTTTTTTTTTTAATGAGTCTTTGCAGTTAGAGCTGCTCCTCCTTCAGCTTGTTGGGTCTTTTAACTGTTAAATTTGACTTTTGGACTTCTTCACCCAACAAACCCTTTTTTTTTTCTTACACTGACCAAAATGTGAAAATATTCAATGATCTGATTGGTTTCACTTTGTCAAGTGTGCACGCTGAAATAATGCCGAATTACAGATTCTCAGCTCTTGTTTCTAATGTGCTCATGGATATACAAACTGCTTTCACTGACATCTGTGATACTGAAGAAAGCTTAAAAACAGGGTATTGCTCAGGCAACTTCTGCATTGTCTTTTCGTCTGTGATTTACAAGTAGACTTATGGAGCTTTATTCTGGAGGGACATCAGCGTTAATGATATCAGCAAATTTAAGTCACACTGAATCATATTGTGTTATTAGTCTGAAAAGGAGGACGGTTTCTGACTCAGATTCACTTTGCAGTGTCTTGGACGCTCTGTGTTGTACCCCTGGGCTTGCTTTTGTCCTTCTTTTTTGTCTTTGTCCTGCTGAATGTTCATGTTTATCACAGATCACAAGACCTGCATGTTTATTTCCGCCCTGCAGGAACCACCGGGTGAAGAAGCCTACTCAAGAGAGCGACAACACCACCTTCAGCGGTGGGGAGGACAACGGCGACTCCCGCTCACACCTGTCCCATGACTCCGCCCCCTCACATGCCCCCCACCCCCGCGATCAGACCCCGCCGGAGGCCGGGCCGAGCCGCAAGCGTCCACGTGCCTCCGACGACGGCTCAGGGCCCGAGGCTGACAGCGGGAGCCCGACTCCTCCTCTGAGGCGCCACAAAGAAGGGCCAGGCTCAGAGATCGAGCTGGTGTTCAGGCCACATCCACAGCTGGTCCACGCTCAGGACTACAACCAGACCAGGTGGGACCAGATTATAACATTTAAAAGGGAATATTGACCTCAGATTCTGCTCTTTAATGTGTAAACAACACAAACACTGTAAAAACCCACTGAACCCCAAGCCATTGCTGGGCATTTATTTGTTCTTGTCACATTTTTACTCACTGTGGACTCATTTTTCACTGCAATATGAAGTCCTGCACCTCTATGGAAACATCACAACCATTAGTAGAAGAGTAGAAACTGAAAATGTCTTCTGTGCAGTATGACGCGGTTATAATGCCATTAATCTTGAATCTCCTTTCACAACATTTTTCCCACATGCATTTTCAATACTGACAAAAAATGCTGACTTTCTTGCTGCTTACAATTTTTTGCTTCCATGCTTGTCTTCGATCCACTAAAAAGTCTGTGAATTGTTGCCGTTTGAGTATTGGTTGTTGTAAATGCCTTGTTTTTGCTGAATTTAAATGTTGAATAAAGTTGTTTTAATGAAATATCCTGTTTTAAGCTTAGTTTGGTTAAGGTTTTTGACAGGTGAGTAGTTCAAGAACTGTTAAAAAGTTGAAAATCTACCATTTTTTGTTGGTTTTATACTTTATTTCTGGCTGATAAATGGCATCACTTTTGGCAATTTTTGTTTTGTTTTTGGAACCTTCTTGGTGGGTTCAGAGTGGTTAGCCTAAACATGATCATGTCCACAGCTTGTTTATGTTATTGCAGGTTTAAACCAAATTAAAATAGAGTAAAGGGTGAACTCAAAATTCTAGGTTGAAGATATTTATTTGCCATTTGTGCGCAAACAGGACCGTCTAGGCACATTGGAATTCTTGTGCGAGTCTCTCTTGGAATCAAGTATTAAAAAAAAAAAACCCAAAAAACACCTACGAGGTGTGTCAGAAAAGTTCCAGGACTGGTGTCACTAAAGATATATTTCAAATCCAAACTACAAGTTTTCCTCTTCAAAGTAATCCCCCTGGAGTCTAACATACTTCCCCAGCCTTCTCTACCACGCCGCCATGCACTCCTGGAAGGATTTATCCAGCATCCTCCTCAGCTCCGTCATCACAGCCACCTTGATGTCGTCCACGTCTTCTAAACAGGTCCCCTTGATGACCTCCTTGAGCTTGGGGAAGAGGAAAGAAATCCCACGGAGCCAGGTGGGGTGAGAAGGGAGGTTGCTCCAGCACGGTGATGTTCTTCTCAGCCAGGAACTGTGGGATGCTCAGGGCGTTGTGAGCAGGTTGTCATGGTGAAGCAGCCACCACTTGTCCTGCCACAACAGTCACCTCTTCTCGCGCACTGAACAAAGCAAATGGTGCAGGATCTCTTTGTAGACGTGCTGGTTGATGGTCTGAAGGGGAAACTGGTAGTTTGTAGTTTGGGTTTGAAACATCTTTTGGGACACACCTGGTAGTCAGAATAGGTGAGCAATAAAACACTAAACAATAAATCAAGAGCAATTAAAGATAAAATACAAAAATGTAACAAATAAATCTGAATACTGCACAAGGACTTTAAACGTTTGAGAAGTGAAACTGCTGTGACCAAGTACGTGACTCCATGTTGGGAACATTTCTGTAACTTGTCCTCATTTTCCAGGTATGTGAAGACGACGGCCAACGCCACAGTGGACCATCTGTCAAAGTACCTCGCGCTGCGCATCGCACTGGAGGACCGACGGAGCGACGGGGAGGCGGAGGAGGGCAGAAAGGAGGAGGCAGGAGGAGAGGAGGGAGGAGCCGGGGGAGGAGGTGAAACAGCAGCGAGCGGCGAGGGATCGAGTCTGAGCAACATCAGTGAGAAACAGTACACCATCTACATCATGACGAGGGGAGGACAGTTCTCTGTGAGTAACGAAACCAAGTCACCTGTTTCAGCATTAAAATAAGTCGTTTAAATGTGTGTTGATAAGAATCATGAGCAGTCGCCTCAAAGCCTTTTTCAGTGTTAAAGAAACAGGTCAAGATTTTAGCTTTAAGCTTGATATTGAGTAGATTTAAGAGTTTTATCAGTTAGAAAAGTGTGTTTCCCAAAAAGACCTTGAAAAGTCCCAATCAAAATGTCTGTCTGTAGCAAAAATTAAGCTATCCATCTATGTTCATGTTACTTTGCTAGTCATGTCTCTATTACTTTTGACGACATTTCAACCATTTACCCGTTACTCTGAGCTAACTGTTTTAGGTTGGCTTGTGTTCAGGTGTCCATTGCTGAACATCATGACTTTTAGCTTCCTGTAGGCTGACTAATCTTGTATTAGCTCACACTTTTAACTGTTTATCCATTGGTTTTAGCTTTACTGTAACCATTAACCAAACTATTTTAACTGTTAAGAATAATTTTAGCTTTCAAGCCACTTTTGTTCTAGTTTAATTATTTTTTCTGTTATTTTTAGCTACTGTTCAACCATTTATTTTTCTAGAGGTAGCCATTTAATTTTTTTAGCATTAATGTAGCCATCCAGTTGCTTTAAGCTAAACCTTTGACCTATATATCTGTTACTTTTAGCTATAGTCCAACCATTTATTTACTTTTAAATAAGTATCACACCTGTTTGCTATTACTTTAGCAAAACAACCATTTATCCATTGCTTCAGTTAGCCATTAAAGGCTGTAAGCACTTTTTAAAACTATATAGCATGAATGTAGTTTGTTGTGTCTATTACTTTTAGCTGTATTTCAACCGTTAATTTAGCTAATCATTTTAACCGTTTAGCATTAATTTAGCTGTCTAGCTACTTTTAGCGAGGCTTTACTTTGTACCTATTATCCTATTATTTTTAGCTATTTCAACCTTTTATTTGTGATTACAAGCAAATTATTTTCATTGTTTAACACTGATGTAGCGATCTAGCTACTTTGGTTGAGCATGTTGACGTAGTATCTTTTACTTGTAGCTGAATTTCACCCATTTGTCCGTTACTTTAAACTTGCTTTTAGCTCTTTTATTGTAGATCAAGTTTATATAGCTGTCACATTTAGCCATTTGTGTGGTACAACTAGCTACCTACTGTGACTTCCTTGCTAGCTTACTAGCCCTCTAAACCTGGTGTTCAGGTCTTACAGGTTTCAATATGAAGCTAAAAAAACCATACATACAATTTCAGTTTTTTTCAAATTAGAGGCACTGCTTATAATCTTTCCATGTATCCCTGGTCAGTGATTATGGGTCTTTTTCAATGCTGTGAACAGAGCAAACTATGTCATGTGGACAAATATATCCGAAACTGTCTGTTCACTGCAATTCATCCACCTACTTTTGTTTCCCTCCATCCTTCCTCTAAGACGCTCAACGGCTCTCTGACTTTGGAGTTGGTCAACGAGAAATATTGGAAGGTGAGGAAGCCTCTGGAGCTTTACTACGCTCCCACCAAGGACCAACAGCAACCACAACAACAACAACCACAACCACCACAGCAACAGCAACCGCAACAACAGCAGCAACCGCAACAACAGCAGCAGCAGCAGCAGCAGCAACTCCAGCAGAAATCTCCACCCCAGCAGAGGGAGGGATGAGGAAGAGCTGCTGTTCTCTGTTTATAACCATGTCTTCTTACTGAAGGTGGAACTTCAACCGCCACGATTTCAGAGTATAATCCGCATTGTTTTTAATTTACAGGCATTAAACTGAACTTATTTGATTTGTTCATTTGGAACCTCGGACGTCTCACCCGATAATTAAAGGAGGATTTATCAAGAATGAAAAACGAGCAGATTGGGACCTGCAAGGAAAGATGATAAAACAAACAAGCCACTGACTAACAGCTGTTAATAAGCAGACATCCTCTGAAAACCCCTTTCTGATGTTTGCTTGGTGATGCGTTCAAGACATCAGGGAAATATGGGATTACCTTTCCACTGTGGCCGCTTGATGAAAAGAATTTCCATCCGCTGCATTCCTTGTTATTAGTTACGCTTTTAAAGAGAGGGAGCACTGTGCGCAACCTGCTACTGCAGCTTCAGCATTTCCTGGTAACAACTTCTCCTGGATTTCATTTGAATTGTTTTCAAGACTGTTGCCAAAATATCAAGTTTTAGCATCAACTCCACATCTTTCCTCCGGACACTTAATTTTTCTAAAAATGAATGAATTGCACTTGTTTTTGCACAAATTGCCAAACAAGAACTTTGCAAAATATACAAAAATTAAGAAACTATTATTATTTTTATTATCATTATTATTTTATTTTTTTTAATAGATACTGATAACCATCGTCACCCATTTCCACCAAGAAAATGTAAGTTTTACAAAAATCAAAAACGATATCTAAATAATATTTTCTAGTTAAAATTCTGGAATACAAAGCCATACGTTCTGAGATGAGTATAGGTTAAACATTTGACTCTCTAGGTTAAGCATTGTTTTAAAAATGATCACTTTTACTGTGTTTCCAACAGAATTTCTGCCTCTTGAACCGGTTCAGTTTTCCACCTGTGGCAGCTCTGTGCGAATTTTCACAGATCTGTGGCAGAACCATTGCTTTTCTGTTTTTTTTTAACTGTATACGTAGTCAGGGGAAAAGATGGCGGCGTTGCGTTGTTTACCTGCAGCTTTAAGCATCTTGATTCAAATACTTATGTACATACTTTGAGTCCAACAGAGACTCAGCTGGGACCAACTTTTCAAGTTGCTTTGGTGTATTGACCACAGCTTGTTTTCTGTGTTTTAATGTCTTTGTTGAGGCCCAGATTTATATCTAATAAGTAGACCACTGAACACTTTTTAGCTTTTCTGTTGTTAAATTAGACCCTCCCACAAAGTCACAGCATTTTCTAGTTCCCAACAAGGGCCAAACCTTTCAGCTGTGACCGCATTTTATTTTGGCGGAAATGTCTGAATAGTAATTAAAATGTTGACTCGCAATTTAGCATTAATGTTTCTTTCTTCTTTCCACATATCTTGGCACAAATAGGCTCCCGTAACCTTGTGACTAAAGGTAAACCTGACCAGGTAGATATCTGATGGTAGCTTGCTGGTATATTTGACTGTGTTCCTTTTTTTTTTTCCTGACAAGATCTTAGAGAAACTGATCAAATAGTCAAAGCAAGATTTTTTTGCTCAGTTTTTGCTTGATTTTCTTTGATCTGCATTTAATGTCTGACTTAATCTATTTATGAAATCTTTGTATAATTTAATTTCTGTCTTGAGGACGTGTGTGACTGAAGCTCTTTCCTCCTGAGTGACGGGATCACTGTGGGACAGCTTGGCACTAGAATAATGCTGCATTAAGTGTTTGCTCTCAGTTGGACCTGTTGTCACTGATTTACACCGATAGAACCAGTTTAAAATGTTTGAATACAATTTAACAGTTAAGATGCAGAAATACAACAGATTTCAGTGTCTTACAGTTCAGAATATTAGGAGTTAATGTTTTTTAAAAGCAGGAATCAAAGGGTGGTAGTTTCCTTGAATTGGAAAAGCATTAATTTAGGACTAATTTAAATTTCCTTTATCAACTACATACAAAATCCACACAGATATGAAACGTTCTGCTATATTTTACTAGATATGCTCATTTTCAGCATTTAAATATGTAGCTGTACCGTTACTCCTGTTTTCCCCTTTAATGTAAGAAGAGGTGGAGTTCACACCTACTGTTCTGTTTTTTAGAATTTAACACATTTGCATGGATTTTCCTCAGAAAAAAAAACAAAAGCCTTCGATATGATTTAACCCGTTCTCCACCGTTTTGACTCTTGGCTCCAATTCCTTTGTTCTTACGCACTTTACATTTCCTGCAGCAGCCATATAATTTCTCCTACTTTACCTCAGTTTATATGGGATATTTGTATAATACAAAAAATGCAATATTTTCTTTCCTCTGTTGTGTAATTGTACCCTTTTCATTTTTTCCTCACTTAGCAATTCAGCACAATAAAACTATTGAACGGAAATTGTGTGCAGTGTTCAACATCACTGTTTTGCCGATTTATATTTTGTACCAAAAGGTTGTTTGCTTATTGAAATTAGCTTTGTGGCATCAAGAAAATTCTAATTACCTTCAGCTGAGCTTTACAAGTGGATTAAGCCTTCTGTTAAAGTGAGAAAATCCAAACACTGAATTTACAAATCCCCCCCAACAACCTTGTACGAGTGTCTTCATGTGAAACAGACACCTGGACACAAAGGTTTTTGTGAACTGTGGTGTTTTATTGAAACAAAAAGGGAAGCAGGGGAGTTTACTTCTTCTTGGACACACCGACAGTGCGACCACGACGTCCGGTGGTCTTGGTGTGCTGACCGCGCACACGCAGACTGTAGGGAGAGAGGAAACAGAATAAAAGTTAAGACAAGCAAAGTCTAAAATCACAATCTAAGTACTGAGAGGCCGTCAAAAAAAAAAACAAAAAGAAAAAAACAACGGCAACACATTAGTTTTAATTCAGGTAGAAAATAATCCAACATTCACTCTTACTCCTGACAGTCTTGTGCTTCGTTTTATGAGCTACTATCCGACTGTCAACACGGAGCTGGCTGAATTTAAAATTTAAGCAGACACATCCACAGCTGGTGTTTCAGTTTGTGCACCTCTGTCCACGTTAAAACACCCACATGTGTAACTCCTCCAGCTTCAGAAAACAGAAGAACAGTCAAACTACTGTTTCTGCAGCAGCTTCCCAACATTTTTAACACAACTGCAGCAAATTACAACAAATTCAGCGAGAGAATGTGTTGAATTTTAGTTACAAAACCAGAAAAGCAAACAATACAAAACTATTTTCTTTATTAAACTCTGGAATACTGCTTTGCTGGGGGACAAAAAAAAAAAGCTCTACAATATTTACCACACTAGGTACCATAACCTTGCATGAGTAGTTATTACAATAGCTAATTCATTTCTGCCGTCTTCTCATGGCAGCTACAGCTTCTTCCTTAAACCTGCTCATTTCAAGAAAACAAATGTTTCTTCAAAGCTCAGTTTTCCCCGAATACCTCAAGCCAAGGCAGCAGTTTCACAGTTAACCTCCAAATATTACTTTCAATTATATGTGCAATTGAAGTTACAATATCATGTGCAATATGACTGTATTACTTTGCATCCCTGCCAGTAATACTTCTTACTCTTCTATTGTCGTCTTATTTTAGACTTGTGTTATTCTGATTCAGTAGTGTTTCGTACTTTTTGCTTTTCTTACTGCATTAATTCTCATGTTGTGATTTTTTTTTTTTTTTCAGAGCACAAGAACTTCCTTCGGGATCAATTTAGTTCTGTCTTAACTTGTCTGAAAGTTTAAAAGCTCCATTATTAAGGTGGAAAGAAATGTTTTAATCCAGGTTGAGGGCTGAAACAGAAAAAGCTTCAATTAGCCAGCTTAGTGTGGACACTGTCTAAAAGTCTGTATAAGGAATTAGTAACCCAACTCCAAAAACATTTTCTGAGCTCAGCAGCTCTTCTGCAGTTCAAGTTTTTTCCAGGACAGGCTCTCTCTGCACCAGATATCCTCTGTTTACCCTTTAACTGGGACAAAGTTGCCTCTTGTTTCATTAAGCCTGAGAAGCAGTTCTTCAAAGCCTCAGAAACACAAACTCCAGCTCTTACAGAGACTGAACACTTTGTCACAGATCACCAACAACGCTGCCAGCGAGCCGCAACCGTGCATCATCTGATAAACAGGACGTATGGATGCAGAGGCATCATGTTTGTCCATCTCACTGGACTTTGAATCAACAAACAGAGGATCAGACTGGATCTCTTACCCCCAGAAGTGCCTGAGACCACGGTGAGCCCTGATCTTCTTCAGCCTCTCCAGATCTTCTCTCAGCTTGTTATCCAGACCGTTGGCGAGGACCTGAAACAAGACGCAGCAACAGTCAAAAGACGAGCAGCACACAACACAAAAAAAAAAACAACAAAAAACAACGAGGGAGGGACACCACACAAACTCAGCCAACCAAAGAAATACGTCCGTTAGTGGTCTACACTGCATCAGTGTGTGAGAACAGAACACCTTGCTGCTGGTCACCTACCTGGCTGTATTTGCCATCCTTGACGTCCTTCTGCCTGTTGAGGAACCAGTCTGGGATTTTGTACTGGCGAGGATTCTGCATGATGGTCACCACCCGCTCAACCTGGAAAACAAATACAGCTTATTTTAATACAGAGACCAACACAATCTGATCTAAGACTTTTACAGGAAACACATGACGTAACAGAGACTCTTAACCCTGCATTATTGACAAAAAGTGAAAACTGAGCAAAACATTTGGTACTTTTTTATTGTTAATGTCATTAAAATTGTGCTTTCTAGTCATCAAACTCCTGGAATTTATCAAGCATGAAGCAATCTAGTATACACAGTGTATGCTTTTGATAACTTCAGCCTTTGAGCAACATTTTCAATCATCAAACTGTAGAACACATCTTGCATTTTAGTTTCATCTCAGCTCTCCTCACCTCCTCCTCAGTCAGCTCTCCAGCCCTCTTGTTGAGGTCAATGTCGGCCTTCCTCAGGACGACATGGGCGTAACGTCTGCCAACACCCTGAGATCAGACAGACAGGGATGTTAGCAACAACCTTTCATGACATTCCTAAACGGAGAATGTGACACATTTAGCTACAACTTGCTGTTAAACCATCACAGCAGAGAAAAGCGTACCTTGATGGCAGTGATGGCGAAGGCGATCTTCCTCCTACCATCGATGTTCGTGTTCAGAACACGAAGAATGTGCTGGAACTTCTCAGGGATGACCAGAGACTGAAATCACCAAAGAAAACACATCATCAGGGGTGAGTGAGCCTCTGAGTGTACATATAGTGCAAAATGAGCTAGTCTTGAATGCTACATGTAAAAAAAAAAAAAGAAAACAAAACTTCAGGTTGCAATGATTTTGGAAGATACTGCTGTGAAAATCACGATCATAGTGTAAATTGGATTGTTTTCATCCCACTGCCAACCATAATACTATGATATTTTAAGCTATGACACATTTTACCTTCATGCAGCTCCTGAGATTTGGATACTGCACTTGCTCATATTGCAAAATTTAGAAACTATTCAGCCCTAGAAAGAGCTGTAGAAATACTACTTTGAAGAAGGGCACATTTTCAGTCAAACCTGGAGAGAACAATCGAAGACTGTGCAGAGTTGAAGTGATAGAGTGAGTTCAAACTAAAGCAGCATTCATGAACATGGAAACTGATATGCAACAACTTAGAAATGCAGTATTGTCAGGTAGTAAGATATTTTCACAAGCGGTATGCCCAGTGTCTGATTGGTAGTTTGGAAGGACTAAATACACCTCTGAGTTTGTCTGTATCTTTAGCTAGCATTTTTTGGCTCCAGGTAGAACAGTTAGACCAGTTGCCGCTCTTACACAGACGTTTATATTCCGCCAAAATGACCAAGAGTAACGGAGCTCCCTTTACTGCAAACCACAACAACCTAGCAGCACTTTTAACTGATCCAAGTACTGTGTAGACACACCGGAGGAACGTCTTCTAACTGCCTCTCAGCCCGGCGACACCAGCATGCAGACTCCCTCCTAGGAGAGGCTAAAGCTAGTTAGCCTTAACAGCTAACCGCCTGAGTTTATGAGTGGTCCCCAGGCTTGTATCGGTAACATGAAAACTGCAGTTTATTCCCGGTTAAAGCTTTGTAATAAACTGAGAATAAACATAAAACATTAGCCGCAACCACTAAATATCAACTCAGCTATTCTCTAGTTAGCGACGATCAACTGAGCGTCGACAGCAGTTTACGCTAATATAATAATTTCTACCACCAAAACACCAACATTTCATTATCACTACGCTAACACAACCCTTCTAAGATTTATCTGACGTCTAGATATAATAAATCTTTGAGATTAACGCAGGATGATCGTGGATTTTAAAACTGTACCAGGTTGGTAGAAATCATACTCACCATCTTGGAAGTAGGTTCCGTGCGAAGAGGAAGCCGAAAAGGTCTCGCGATAGTTTCAAGCAACTGTGAACGGAAGTTGGTCCACCACTTTCAACTTGTCCGGTAAAACAAGCTAATATGCTAATATAGTATTACGAAATAAATATAAATTGAACTTATTTTAGGCTTTAAAAAAAAGTCTATTTAACAGATAATATATGCATATTCGTATCAACATATTTCTCCGTTAAAAAAACAAATGACATTTTTCGTGTTCAATGTCTACGAGGCGGAACTATACATTTGTATTTATTTTTTATTTTTTTTAACGTTAGCGTCAATTCGCCGCAATGGCGGACGGAGCCGCAGTAGCCGTCGGAGCTGGTCCCGATGTAAACACAGCTGGAAACCCTACAGAAATCGCCATGGCATATTTACAAGACGAGGTAATCATTTGCATTGCTTATATTTCCAAATTGTTGTTAGAAAATATGAAACATTAGTGGTGTTTGTGTGCTCTGACGCTACTGAATCCTGTTAGCGTTCATGAAAACTAACAGGCGTTATCAATGAGGTGTAATTTAGCTGCCTGCAGTGTATCCGGCTATACCGATGAAAAGTAGTTGTGACATGTCGACGAAATATTGTCGAAATGTATATTTTCACAAGGTGCTTTGATGTTGCTTGAAGCTAATGTAGCTGTTAGCATCCCGTCAAAACAGTAAAAAGCTTCCTGAAAGAGACCTGTGGCGACAAAGTGAAACGTCACTGTCATGTAAAATCACCTGACAACAAATTTATCTCTAAATCGTTGCAGCCATTCACCAAAAATCCTAAATGCCATTATTTATTTATTTATTCTTTTTTTTTTTAAGTTTTTGGTGTTTTGCCATAGACTGATTGCGTTCTTCAGAGCGTTCATCCTCACGTCTCTGCATTATTTTACCTGCTCTGTGTCCTGATTGAAACAGCTCTAAACGACCAATTCAACTAATATAATGCAGTTTTCCACCTGCCCCAGAGTAACAGCAGCCCCTGCCTTGTGACTGAAATGGTGTTAATGCATCAAAAGTAGTTGATTTACTTTGAGGGTTATAATTTTACACATTAAGCAAGTAGGACAGTTTCAAAAGAGATCATTTATTTATTCATAAACAAGGATGTTATACATATCAAACACATACAGCTTTTGATAAAATTCTACAACAATGCTATGGTATTTGTAAATAATCATCCTCAATGACAGGCCTGAGTGTTCTATAAACCGCAAACATTTTGTGGTCACGATCAGTCAGTTACAGGAAATTGTATAGTTTTACAAAGAAAGTGTTTTGTTGTCACCAAAGAAATAACGTTTTGTGTATTTACATGTTGTGACTCATCCAGATACAAGCTGAAGATGTTTTTTTAACTGCTTTAACAAGCAGCAAACGGTCTTGTAAACTCCAGTCAATTTTTGACAGTATTTCTCTTGGGAAATGATGTAAGCATTTGAATGAAAATGTTTCAGATTTATCTTCTCTTTGTGGGGAAATCTGTGTATTCTACTAATCCCTGCAACTGTAATGCTAAGTATAACACTTTGTGTATGTATAAACGTTGTAAATATGCTTTCTATGGTACCAGAATAAACAAATGAGTGAATTAAAGAGAAACAAACAAAAAAACCTTTTATAATTTGAGTGTCAATCAGACAAAGCCGACCTCTGAAGACATCATCTTAGACTCTGGGAGCATGTGATGGACACTTTCCCTCTATTTACTGACATTCATTCACCAAACAATTGATTGATCATGAAAATAATCTTAAACTGCAATTCTTAACAAGATAGACGTACCACTGAAGACGATTTGTGTATCATCTTATGCCTTTTCTCTAGAAGACTGATGGCGACATTGCTAACCTCAACCTGGGGGAACTGGACCTCACCACCGATGAGTTTATCTTGGATGAAGTGGACAGTAAGGCAACATTAATATGTCTAATTATTGCAGTTTAAAGCTCTATCCAGGATATTGTACATCTCCTGTGAAATGATAAAGCTCTTCAGTAAGAGTTTCTCAGTGTTAAAGGGAAGCTGCTGCCTGGTAAAGACCACCGAGTGTTCAGAGTTTCAGTGTGAGGTTTATTTGTCATTAAATGTTGTTTCCTTTCGTCTCCTGCAGTTCATATTCAGGCCAATCTAGAAGATGATCTGGTGAAGGAGGCCCTCAAAACGGTGAGAACATCATAACACACATTTGATCTGGGAGGTGGGTCTGGGGGGTGGGAGTGCAACACACAGCTATGGAGGCCATTTTTTCTTTTTCTTTTTATACAATTGAACTACCAGTAAGAAGTTTGGATACACTGGCATGCTTTTACTTTTTGGAGAATTTGGACTCATCAGACCAAAGTCCAGGCTTCCTCTGGTCTCATGTCCACTCCTTTTATTTCTGGGTCCCAGCAGTTCTCCTTTTCGTCTTGGTCTTCCTCAGTAGTGGTTTCTTTGCAGTAGTTCCACCATGAAGGCGTTATTCACACAGTCTCATCCCAAATGTTGATGCTGTCATTTGTCTGCTCCGGGAATTCTGAGAAACACTGATGTGGACTCCAATCTGAGCTGCTGTTAGTTGTCTAATTAAATGTAATAATTTGTGTCCTCTGTCATTCCTGAAGGAAAGACCAAGACCAAGAGACCAAAAGAACTCTTGGTCTTCCTTTCTTCTCTGTTTTGTTGCAGTTGTTTTGTGTCTTTTGTGTAAACATTTTGCATCTCTGGATTTTAAAAAAAATCCCTTTGTAGATAGTTTGTGTCTCTTTCGGGTCATTGTGTTTCTGCTTCATGGGGTTTTTTGTGTCTTCATGCAATTGATTTGAATCTCTGGGTTTTTGTGTCTCATTTCCATCGTTTTGTGTCACAGTTGTTGTGTGTCTGTCAGCTTGGTAATAGTTGATTTGTGAGGCTGCTAAATCTAATGAAGTCTCCTCTGGAACAGAGGGAACTCAGTCTGTCTTCATCAGAACTGCTTTCATCACAGTGTTTGATGCTTTTTGAAGAAACTTTTTTGAAATGTCCTGCACAGTCATTTTCTTTGGATGTCTTCAGTTTTCTTTTGCACTGCAGGAAATAGTAAAGATAAAGGAAAACTCTCAAATGAGTCTTTGTGTTCAAACTTGTCACTGCTACTGTAGAAGCTCAGCCTTTTACCTTTTTAATACAAATGAACTTTTGTTGGATAAAGCTAAACCTCAGCATGTTTCCACTGTGTATCATGACAGCAGCCTCTTCTCTCGTCTGTTTTCAGGGTGTTGACCTCCGTCAGTACTCTAAACAGGTGGAGGCGGAGCTGCAGAGGATCGAACAGGCCTCCATCAAAGACTGTATCCTTCAGTAGACACACTTGGAGCAATATTTACATGAGAGCTGGCCTTTTACCTTTTGGTTTCCTGAAAACACTACAAACTTTAAACCCTCTGAACTTTGCAAAGTTCAAAGAAACTGCCAAAATGTACAAAGATACAAAGATGTCTGAAGTCATGTTGTGTACCTGCATTTGTGCCTCAACATCTTTAAAAATTTGCATATCTTCACTTCCTGATGTGTTGATAAGACACTGAACTTTAGCAGCTGATGATTAGTTTCATTTTTGATTAATCTGTCCATTTTATTGTTCTATTGTTTTGCTTCCAAAACTGTGAAAAGTGTAACAGTTTCCTGAATCCTGAGACGATTCCAGCAAATGATTTGTCTTGTCTGACTAACACGAGTAAAAAATATATACTCTTAGACAACACTGAAAAAGCAGCGGGTCTTCACAAAGCAAACTGTAGATTTTTTTTCCATTACCCAACTAATCTATTATTGGATTTAATGTTGAAGCTCTAACTGTTTAACTGAAATCATAATTTTGGCGCGTGTGAGTGTTAAGTGAGGACTCGGATCTGTTCAGTTTTCCTGAGCGTTCGTCTTTCAGACATCAAGGAGAGTCAGAACATCGCTCTGCTGCACAACCAGATCACCGCCTGTGACTCCATACTAGAGGTAAGATGAGACGAGCCACTGCAGGTTGAGGTCAGCTTGTATCAGACAGTGAGCCGGTATTTATTGATGTCAGCATAACAGGCTGTGTTTTCTCAAAAAATGTAAAACGTTCACCCGCTGGTGGTTTTCTGTCTCAGCGTATGGAGGGCATGCTGAGCGGCTTCCAGAGCGACCTCTCCTCCATCAGCAGCGAGATCCAGACGCTGCAGCAGCAGTCGGTCAGCATGAACGTCCGGCTGAAGAACCGACAGGCCGTTCGCAGCCACCTCAGCCAGCTGGTGGACGAGCTAGTGGTGCCTGGAGCCATGATCTCGTAAGTTTGACAGCTGGAAATAGAATCTGAGTGAGACTAGAAAATCTTAAACAAGTGATCAGTCACTACTCAGTTATCTGAGAGGAGGAAATGCCAAATATTTGCTGATTTTATCTTCTGAGATAAAAGCAGATAGGCTGGATGTGTTCAAACTAATCAATATCATATTATTGCACTGAAGTCGTCGTTGAAGAGGGGAAGAATTACCGTGTTGTTCTTGATGTTGTGTCATCGCAGCACCATCCTGGACAGTCCGGTGACGGAGCAGGAGTTTCTGGAGCAGCTCCACGAACTCAACAACAAGATCAACTTTGCCAAAGAGCTGAGCTTCAGAGAGACGCTGGCCTGCTCTGACATCCAGGACATCGTCGACCGCCTCAAACTCAAGGTGACACTCACACAGAGACAAAGGCAGGAGGTGGACACGAACATCTTCATCTCACTCGTTATTCTCAGGCTTTAGTATTTTAATGTGTTTTTGTTGCTTTTGTTGGGGTTCTGCTGTACAACATGTACAACAGTGACCTTGTGTCGAATAAAATTAAAATAACAAATAAAAGTCCTTAATTTACCTTTTTTCTTTGTTTCACATGTTCTGATTTCAGATTAAAGTTAATGTACTTTCTCCTCCTCAGGCCGTGTCGAAGATCAGAGAGTTCATTCTTCAGAAGATCTACTCCTTCAGGAAGCCGATGACCAACTACCAGATCCCACAGAACACTCTGCTGAAGTACAGGTGGGCACCGCTGGTTTTTGTAATGTAAATATTCTGTCGCATAATCTTGTACTAATGAGGTTCTTTTTATTTCAATAATAATATCTTCATTTGTATACAAGTTGTCTAAACAAAGTTACCAAGTGCTTCACGTAGCGAGCATGATCATATAGGAGGATAGTATTAAAGTAGAGAGAATTCGAAAATGTCTTTTGGGCAGAATGTTATAATGCCATAAATCATATAAACAGAAGAAGCAGAAGTTGAATTTCTTTGATTATTTATTTTACAGAAACTGTAAAAAGCCTTTTCCTGAACTCTTCCTGACCCAACAGCACATCCTATTTTTTTAAGGATTGTTGGAAAGTTCCTAATCTGATCATTCTTTTAGTTTGTGGTTGTGATAACAGTGTCATTTTTCCAATTTTTATTTATTAGTTATTTTTTAAACATAACACATCTTTCAAACTCAGCAGCAGGTTTTTGGCTTCAAAGGTTTAAACCCTCGACACAGTTTGATTTTTATTATTTTTTACATTTCTGGCAACATGTTGTAGTGTTTTTGTTAGAAAATGTTGCAGAAGGCTATTGCAGTTTGTCTTTTCAACTTCTTAAATCCAAGGTAATTCAGCTATGAACATTTTAAAACCTGTTTCCTGAATGACAGCCATCGTTTTGTTCGTCTCGCTGCAGGTTTTTCTACCAGTTTCTTCTGGCCAATGAGAGAACTGTCGCCAAGGAGATCAGAGACGAGTACGTGGACACGATGAGCAAGATTTACTACAGTTACTTCAAATCGTACAGCGGCCGGTTGCTCAAAGTTCAGGTCAGTGGATCGGTGTTTCTATCACAGCTCTCTTCTTTCTAATAGTTTACCAATTTCATGACTAACAGATGTGACGTGATGTTTCTCTGTGCTGCTGCAGTATGAGGAGGTGGCGGACAAAGACGACCTGATGGGAGTCGAAGACACGGCCAAGAAAGATATCCTTTCAAGTCTAAGTGTGCCGTTCTAGCTCTATATTTAAACATCATATTTCTATCTATGTTTAAGTGATTTGCATACTGCGTTCTTGCAACAGTGCTACAGTTCTCCCATGGAGGCCAGTAACTGCAGTCCTGTGGCGTTTACATGGTATTAAGCAAGAAATATGGGCAAAATTGTGTGCAAAACAGATGATGCACAAAGAGTGTTAAAAGTTTCCTTTACAGACTTTTACAAGCAGCCTGCCACGAGCAGGCAACAATAAATCCAGATAAGTCCTTTGTAGTGGTTACAGCTTGCAGGTTAAGCTTCATGGTTCAAATTTTTTATGTCCTTTGCCAAAGTCTTGCCAGAACACTTTTCCACTCAAGCAACAGAGCAGTCAGCTCGAACGTCATTGACGGGCTTTTAAAATATGTTTATGAGATGTTAAGCAGGCAAAGCGCCAGAAACCAGCGCTGGCTGCCCTCCAAAAGGAAGCACCTTAATAACTATCCACTTAAGGTGAAGGTGTGTGACACACATAACACAGACCAGTCAAATACCTGTTCACTGATGAGTTCACTGAGGACTCTTGAGAGTGTATGATGCTCCTTAACTCATTGCTGCTGCAGGTTTCTTCTCCAAACCGTCTCTGAAGAGCAGGAACACCATTTTCACTCTGGGCCAGAGGGGGGCCATACTGAGTCCTGCAGAGCTGGAGGGTCCGATCCTGGTTCCACATACAGCTCAGAGAGGAGACAGCAGGGTGAGACAACAAAGAGAAGAGATAACACAGTACAATAAGACAGACTGTGTCCATGCCAGAGGGTTGGGGTGACTCGTTCTAAAAACCTCAGGATGATCTGTAATGGAGTAACCCCTTCTGAAACATCTGTAGCAGCTCAAAGCAGCGGCACCAGGAAAGTAAAGATACATACTGGACTTATGAAAGGAAGCAGTCTGTGAAGAAAAGCGGAAAAATCTAGAGTGACACGTTACAGAAAGCCTCATTGTCAACAAAAATGCAACAAAGGATTTGCTTTAACAGACACAGTTCCTCGGTTAGAGTCGTGGTTTAATTTGGTATAAAAATGCAAATTAGGGAAAGTGCTCAGGCTACTGCGGTGGGTAGTATATGACAAAAATAAGCATCAATAGTACACCACGTTGATAAGGTGACAGGAATTCAGTGATGTGAAGCAAATGTAAGAAGCAGAATCTTACAATTATAAAAGGGACTGCAGCTGGTTTAAAGATGTGATCTGACAGCAGCAGAATAACCATAAAATCCTGTCGAAATGTGATTAAAAACAGTTCAGATGCGCACATGAGCACAAGCTCCAAAACCATGTGAAAAATTACGAACAATCAATGTTAAAGCAGAAACACCTATACTGTTCTTCAGATTGTCTTCAGAAACATCCTGAGCTGATCGTAGCTCTGGCTTTTGAAAACACACTGTTGATCAACACTGACATCTGGTGGTGTCTTGTGAGATCATTTTAAACACATAGGATGAAATGATTTGGAACTAGAGTCCTAAAATACTTAATCTGATTATAACTGGGTATAACTGTCCCTCTCTCCTGCAGTATCCCTATGAAACACTGTTCCGCAGCCAGCACTACGCTCTGCTGGACAACGGCTGCAGAGAATACCTCTTCCTGTCCGACTTCTTCATGGTGGCTGGAAACTCTGCCCTCGACCTCTTCAACAGCATCATGGGAAAAACTCTCAGCATGTTCCTGGTAGGAAGCCTTTTGCTCTCACTGTTGGAGGGTGAAAGTTTTCAGAAACAGCCTTTTGTCATGTTCAAGTGATGCAAATGGACTCAAACAGGATCTATTCACGTAGCACAAAAATCACCTCGGGCTATAAAGGTCATGTCTGTAATCCTTTGATTCTTTTGCAAATAGATTAAAGAATGGATTTATATATTTATTCATCTAAAGCGGCAAAAAAATATACACATTCAAGGTGGCAGAGTGAGCAAAAAATTGAGCTGCAACTGACTATAAATCTGCAGATTATTTTCTTGATTCACTCTTATTTACTCTGTAACACATCAGAACATTATGAAAAATGCCTCTTCAAGTTTCCCACAGCCATAAACTTGACAGACTGAAAACAAACAAAACAAAAACAAACAAACAAAATCCTGTTACCTCCCACACAACCTGCTATTTGCATCAACGCCCTTGAACACTTGAACTTGTTCTATGGCACTTATCCAGATTGTTTTCTCCTGACTACATCTTTGCTTGTGTTGTGTCTGCTCTCAGATGTACGTCGCTTTGGATAAAAGTATCTGCCAAATGAAATTGTAGAAAACGTCATACAGTCGTCCTCAAATGTATTCAGACCCTTCCATTAAAGAAAAGGCAAAATAAAGGCACAATAGTCACTCAAATAACTAGAAACTGAAAAAAAGTAATAATAAATAAATATTTGCTGAATTATAATGAAGTGAAATAAGACATTGCTTTTGAATTGTGGTTGAAAAGAATATAAAAAAATAAATAAAAAAATAAACTGTCCCAGACAAATTACAGCACTTTGCTGATGAGCAGTGGACCAAAATCCAAATACCTGTCAACAGGTGCAGAAGTCTGACTGAGAGTTACAGAAAACACTTGATTGCAGTGATTGACTCAAAGAGTTGTTCAACAAAATATTAGTTTACGGGTCCCATCATGCTTGTTTGCTTGTTGTTGTTTTTTGTTTTAATATTTCTGTTGAACCACAATTCAAAAGCAATGTCATGACCTTCATTAAATTTTTATTTATTGCTACTTTTGCCAATGTCAGCTTATTTAGGTGACAGCTGTTTTTTTCCTTCTTTAATGGGAGGGTATGCATACATTTGAGGACGACTGTATGTCCTGTACCAGAGAGCTAGACAACAGTGTGTGATATTGTGTCACTCAGTCCTGTCCTCTGTGTCTCCTCCTGCAGAAGAGTATGTCCACCTACGTGTCCGACTGCTACGACAGCATCGCCGTCTTCCTCTGCATCCACATCATCCTCAGGTTCAGAGCCATCACGGCCAAGAGGACCATCCCCGCTCTAGACAAGTCAGTGATCTCTGATCCCTCCTAAAAAGTCACTTCTGCGATAGAAAGACCTCTGATGTTTTTAAAAGTTTTCTTCTCTTGTTCCTCTGTTCCATTATGAAGAGGTTATTCCTCATACTGCTGCACTGGAGGTCAAACACACTCATGTTGAGTTGCAGAGTTGTTGTTTGTCTAGTTTGACAACATCAGCCTTTAGCGATTCCTCACTTTAAATCCTTAAACGTGTCCAGTTTTTGAAGTTAAATAGAGATTGGAGGTGAAGAGTGGAACACAAGCTCAATACCTAGAGACACAATGGGAAATGTGCCAGGTTGGACTGTAGTGAAACTTCCCTTTTAAATTGATATGTTGAACTTATTAGCCAACAGGTGCTTATTTCTGCATCCAGTAGTTACACAGCTGCAAGATTGTCCGTTAGGTGTCGAGTTTGTATGTCTCTCTTTTAGCTCTGTTTTTAGTCTCCTCCACCTCTGACACTGGAGCTGCTATGATGCTATGAGAGCGCTGAGAATCAACCAAAACAGTAAAGATGTAGCTCAACGGATAAAGATTAAGCTCGCTATAAAGCTCCATAAAGCAGAGAGAAGCAGCAGATTATAGCTGCTTTATGAAGAGGCTTTAAAGGTTCTGTGCAACCACTAGATGTCACTAGAGTAGAAGCATCTCAGAACACAACAAATGGCCACATCTGCCCCCGCTTTTCACTTTCATTCCAAACCACATGAGAGACAACAAGCACACAAAAAGGAGGCATGACTTCAGTCTCTGCTGCAGTTCGCTGCAATAATAACGGCACCTTTGTGTTCAAAATTGTGCATATTGTACCTTTTTAAAGTCTAAAGATTTGTAAAGAAAATCTGGTTAAGGCTGCAGAGCTTGCTGACGTGTCGTCACCTGTCGGTCAGGTACTGGGAGGCCGTGTTGGAATTACTGTGGCCGAGGTTTGAACTCATCCTGGAAATGAACATCCACAGCATTAGAAACACAGACCCTCAGAAACTGGGAGTCCTGGACACCAGACCACACTATGTAAGCACACACACACACACACACACACACACACACACACACACAATGTCCATGTGTGTCACCTCAGTGTGTGTCAGTACAGTGAGTGTGTGTGTTGATTTCAGATCACTCGTCGCTACGCAGAGTTCTCGTCAGCCATCGTCAGCATCAACCAAACATTCCCAAACGAGAGGACCAACGCTCTGCTGGGACAGCTGCAGGTCACACACTCACACACACACACACACACACACAATATATTTTCCCACTTCCTGCAGTGGTATCGAGCCAAAAAGATAGTTTTTAGTTTTATGTGCAGAGGTCTTGAGACACTCGTGCTTAGCTGTGATCAAACTGCATGATATAGAATAGAATAGAATAGAATAGAATAGAATAGAGACACTTTATTGATCTCTGAGTGGAAATTCTGTTGCTGCAATAGCAAGCAGTGAGAGTAAAGTGACCTGAACCACCACAATAGAAAAATGTAATATAAATATCAATGAAATAGAAAAATATACTAGTATAGAAATATAGTATGAATAAAAAAATAATAATTCTAGTAAATTGAAAAATGCACAATAAAGTGTCAAATGCTAACAATAAAAGTTAAATAAAATAAATAACATGGTTTGCACTTTTATTTTTGTCCTGTCATGCACCAGATTATATGTCAAAGTGTTTGTGTGAGATGTTATTTCCACAGTGAATCCAAACGAACGATGCTTCAGTCAGCAGTGTGTTTTAATTGTAATTTTTTTTATTAGAATTATTTCTGTCACAAACTGAATTTGTCTTCTAATATTATTTGACACACGATGTGAATATTGTTTCCCAGGTTGAAGTAGAAAACTTTGTGCTGAAGATGGCGGCGGAGTTTCCCTCCAGAAGAGACCAGCTCATCTTCCTCATCAACAACTACGACATGATGCTGAGCGTCCTCATGGTGAGACCAGAACCAGCAGGAGGCGTAAAGTCACATCTCTGAATGTTTGTTCTTATGGGGAGAAACGTCACAGATCTCAGCTCGTCCTCTGTGGAGTTTCTGTCATCTGGCTGTTTTAAGTTTCAGTGAAATACCTGACTTTTCTGTGCTGGTTGTTTTTTTCTTGTTTGTCCAGGAGAGGGCAGCAGATGACAGCAAAGAGGTGGAAGGTTTCCAGCAACTGCTCCTGGCCAGAACACAGGTGAGTATAATCACACAACTTGTTTTTTTAATGAAAACAAACCCAGCTGTTTTATTGATGTTTATGTGGCTTTTAAATAAAATACATTTGAAATTTGAAAAATATTTTTTTCACATCAAAATGTTTTGACATTTTTACATCATGTTGGTAGAACTTTTCAGGTAGTATTTCATGCACTTTTAAATCTTATCTTAGTAGGTTTGAGATATTTCTTTTTTTTTTTTTTTTAAAAGGTGTTTCATTACTATATTTTTTTAACATGAAACATTTTTAAAACATTTATTAAGAATTTTCAGACATTTTTTAGCTAGCATGTGGACATTTTTTCGATACTTTATTCATACTCTCTTTTTTTTTTTTTACACATAGTACACTTGGTGACCCTTTTATCATCTCAAACATTTTAAGCAGTATTTTATTTTTTTAATGAATATTTATCTGATGTTTGTAATGTTATTTTACTATTATTAATAATTTCTCAAGCACTTTTGAGATTTATTTGAAAATCTTCACACATTTTATTTATGGTTTTCTGACATTTTATTGTATTTCAGTTTTATTCATGTATTTTTTTTAAATACTATTAAATGATGTTATAAAATATTTTTTTTGGATTCCTACATTTTTCTGTTCTGAACTGTTTATTAATAGAATTTTGACATTTTAAATGGACAGTACAATTATTCAGTTATTTTTGTTTAAAAAAAAAAGAAAGAAAAAAAAAACCCTGTAAATTACAAAAATGTAATTTAACCTCTGAACCGATTTGTTTTTGATCTTGTTTTGAAAGAATGATTTTATGACAACGGAGGTTTTCCTTGTTGTCTTCTCTCCAGGAGTTTATCGAGGAGATTCTTTCTCCCCCCTTTGGAGGGATGATCGCCTTCGTGAAGGAGGCCGAGGCGCTGATGGAGAAAGGGCAGCTGGACCGACTGAAGAATGAAGAAGGTGAGAAAAATGGATTTCATTTTTGCAAGAAAGCTTTGAGCTGACTCAGACATACCAACAGTAGGAAGGAGGAGGAATAATCCCCCATGAGCAGACGCTGTTTGAGTGATGTCACAAACATTTCATGAGGTACAAATGAAGAACAATCCGTTTTTTCTCCTATGGAAGCTGAATATGAACAGTTTTCACATTTACACCCAGTTTTTGTGTGTGTGTATGTATTTGCAGATGGGTTGTTCTGTTTCCTCTCTGAGCACAGACCGCAAATTATCTAGTAATTAAATCTGTACTGCTGTTATCTGTTAACAGACAAACGTTTGGAGACACAGTTTGGTCACTTTTCATGGCTGTTTGTGTGAATAACTATTTTAAATTTTGATTTGAATACTTTATTGTCTCCAGGTTGTTTCTAAAAATCTGCTGCTGTCATGATGCAGCTTTCAAGTTTGTAGATTTTGGTGTATTTACTGTAAAAACACTGTTACAGCTCACTAGTTATCAGCTTTATGGAACCGACAGCTTTGTGGTTTTAGAGGTTAGTGTTTTTTTAATGTTTTACTTGCACTGGATACCTGCAAAATACTAAATACTGGATACATTTAGAGGGAAATACAACGAGGGAAAATAACACTTCGGAATATGTCATAAAGTTTACAAAAAAACCACACCAAAGTTGTGATTAACTCGTGAGAAATAAATGACCTGCTATATTCCAGACTCACGCTGTTGAAGTCACCAACATGCTGGATGGTTAACTACTGTGTGAGCAGATTTCCTCCACTTCTCAGTTTAGTTCTGTTTTACAGAGTAATGAGCGGCTTTCATTCAGCCGTCCTCACAGTTTTGTTTCTCCTCTGTCACTCTAAAGCAGCACTTCAGCTTCCCACATCCTTTTTCTTTTGTTCTTTGTCTTCCCACATTCACCACATGTGAAACTAAATATGAAGCTCTGACACCAGTCAAAGGAAAACATGAAACTCAGCCTGACCGTGTATTCACAAACCGTTCAATGCAAACTAATACAAAGTTTACTTCAGCAGATTAACGCGTCTGTGTGTCGGTGTGTTTGCAGCTCGTATCACTCAGCTGGTTCGGGGGTTTTCCAGCACATGGAAACAATCTGTGGAGGCGATGAGTCAGGATGTCATGAGGTCCTTCACCAACTTCAAAAATGGGACCAGCATCATACAGGTGAGCCGGCCGGCAGGTGTGTCACACACACAGCAGACTGGTTCTACTGGTGTTGCTTAACAAACCCTGTGTACAAACACTGCACAGCCAGCATGGAACGGTTAGTTAACAGTCAGAGGCCTCGATCCAGGGCATCTCTGGGGAGTTGAAAAGTCAATCAAATGGCAGAAGAAAAACAAGATGTCACACGAGATGTAAAAAGAGCACAAAGAGAAGAAAACACTGCAAAGGGACACAAAAAGACACAAAATCACCAGATAGGGTCACAAAATGATTAAAAATTGATGTCAAGAGACTCAAAAAAAGCACAGAGAAGCTGTAAATGGCAACAAGGAGACACAAAACAAGTAAAAGTTGTCAAAAAATAAAAAGAACAAAAGGCTTTACATGGACACAAGGTGATTACAAGTGGAAGAAAATGAACACAAAGAGCTGTAAAATGATCACAAAATGACTAAAGAGGGAAGCAAAGTGCACACGAGATGTTAAAAGAGACACAAAAATGACTAAAGAGGCACAAAGCATTGTTTGATGAAAAAAAATCAGTTTAGCCTGACTGACATGTTGGCTTACTGAGAATATTTTTGTAAATAAAGTATCTCAATAAGGTTGGTGGAGTAAATTACAGCCAGAAAGATTCTGTGATAACAGTTGAGTTTGTGATCTTACTGCAAACCAGATGGTTTTCTAACATGTTAATCTCTTGTAAAAGAATGAGAATTTTAGCTTTAAATATCAAGAAGTCTGACTCATCGACCTGTTAGAGAAAGTTTGTGTTGGAACACCTGAAGCATTTAGAAATTTTATTTACCAGAGAAATAATTTCACCAACTGACTTGATCTAAATCAAACAAAACAGCAAATCTTCACGTCTGATTAGAGCTGATGATCTGAGCATCAGCCACAAAAGATGCTTTGATGTCAGATATGTTTTAAATAGTTCCATTTTCCCTAAAACATATATGCAAGTAAATTATGAACCACTCTCATAATAAGCTGGAATATTACATAGAGATTAAGTTCATTATAAGTTTTTAACCCTCTGAACCCCAAAACCTGCTGGCAAGTTTGAAAGACATGTTATCTTTTTTAAGAATTGCCAAAATTACAAGATTTTTTAAAACAGACAGAAACTGTAAAAACAGAATCCTCAGATTTTCACCTTTCTGGCGGTTCTTGAACTACTCGTCTGTGACGCACTGATTCATAGCAAAGTTTAACCAAATCTAAGCTTAAAATTGTGCCTTTTCTTTGAATTTCACATCATTCAACATGTCTCATTTATAAATTTGCCAAAAATAAACCATTTGCAGCATATCCTAACAATAAAAAAAATAAATAAAATTTTGGGCTCCTCTGGGCCTGACTGGCTGAACTACAGGCTGTGTTTACACACAGCAGGTTATAACTGTGTCACATTGCACAGAAGGTATTTTTTAAGTTCCTTCTACTTCTTGTCTTGGTTGTTCTGTTTCCATAGAGGGGCAGGACTTTATATTGCAGTAAAAAATGAGCCCACAGTGAGGAAAAATGTGACAGAAGCAACAAAACACCCAGAAACTTGGCTGCACTAAGTTGTCCTTGTTGTGGAATTCTGGAAGAGGTTGATGTAGGATGAGGAACCCGACACAGAGACACACCGGAGACTTAGATGACTTCAGCTGAAATAAGGTTTACTGATATCAGGAGAAGGGACACTAACAGAACAGCAGTTCCAGCATCAATTCTAAGAATTTCTCTTACGCCTTCAGTCTTATACCCTCCTTCGGTGGGGGCCACATCCAGATTTATGGGTGAGAGGGAAACAAAGATAGTCTGGTGCCTTGGTGCAATCTGGCCTTGAGAGGTACAAGGAGTGCTTGCCTGTCCTCCTACAATGAGGTCTACATGAGGTCAAGAATCTATAGAAGATTTGCAGATGAGTACACATCTGTTACAAATACTACTTTTACATAAAGAGTTTAATATGAGGAGCGAAGGGGAAACGTTCAATACCATCTCTAGAAACTGAACTCCAAGAGAGGAAAGTAAGTTTCACTTCACATTCCTGTTCCTCCTGCAGGGCGCCCTCACCCAGCTCATCCAGTACTACCACGGCTTCCACAAAATCCTGAACCAGCCCACGTTTCGCAGCCTGGCCGTCCGCTCAGAGCTCATCAACCTGCACCACCTCATGGTCGAGGTCAAGAAGCACAAACCCAACTTCTAACAGGGTGGCCTCGTCGGCGGGGAGACGGTAAACCGAAACATGAGCACGACACGAAAACAACTGGATTCTCTTCGCCCCGCTCCTCCTGTAGCCGAGTCGTGTCGCAGATCAGCGAAGAGGCGACTTCCTCGCTGTGAAGGAGTCTGAGAATCCTGCACACTTTACAGTCTTTAAAAATGAAGGTGATGAAGGGATTTCAGGTGATGTTCAGTGAGTGCAGGATTCTTTGGTTTCTTCACAGCGACCAACAAAACTTTACAGCGTTCAAGGAGCGCTGAAGAATGAAGAAAAACTTCCAACTACCTGCTAATTCAAACAGTTCTGAAGTTAAAATAATCAAATCGAGAATTAACAGAAGTAAAGAAGATCTAAATTATGACTTTCCATAAGCTTATTAAAGCAGTGGTGCAAATTCTGACTTTAATCATGAAACACTGAACACACTTCTTTTGTCTTTATTGTGCATTGAAGGCAAGACTATGTAGCTTTTGTTAAACACCATTTTGTGTTTGGGGATCTTTATTCAAAAGAGGCACGGTCTTGCTTTTAATTTCAGTCAGAGGAAACACATTTGTTTAAATCTGTTTGATTTATGACGCTGCACTTAATGAGAGAGATGCTCTTGTGAAAATGTTTCTTGAAAAACCGAGGCTCAGCCGGGGATTTTTCTTCTTGTCAACAAATACCAGCCACATGTTGGTGCACCGTTCTGACTCCTCTGCGACATAAAAAACACCTCACCTGTAGTTTTACGCAAGGAACCCATATACTTCTCATTTACAGGTTTGTAATTTATTTTTTGCGTTATTATTCAGTCTCAGCCTGAAAGTGAGCTATCTGATTAAAATGCTTTCGTCCATGTGGTGGAAAGGTGCGATCATCCTTTCAATTTGTGAGAAACAACATCCAGAATTCTTTGCAGTCAGTTCCTTCCAATACATCTCTACAGGTCAGTGCTGCTGGATTCAGCCTGTAGTTTGAAATAAAGACTAGATTCTGTAAAGTCTGCCTCTAAAACTGGATAAATTGGTCACACAACACTGATTGAGTTCGTGGCACTGTTTTTTAAGGTTAGTTTGGTGACATATTAAGAGCTGAGCAGAGATTTTGTACTTTTGGACCGAGAGCAGCCTGTTGTTATTCCCAGAGAGTCAAATCCTGCTGTTCTGTCAAAGCTGCTGGTGACCCTGATACTGAGGTTTGAGCTCCATGTTGGGTTTTGTTGAGTTTAGTTCTATTTTGTGGTCTTAAAGCTCTCATTTTCTGCTTGTTTACAGGTTTCTAATTTTATTTTTGGGGTCTTATAACACATAATTTCCCTCATACTGTACATCCTCTTATTAGCCGCTGTCTGAAACACTCCAGACAGGCCCGGCCTGCTCTGATTGGTCAGCTGACCCCATACTAGCTGGTTAACGTTGGTTTATAGCCTTGGATCTCTGACTCTGTAGCTCTAACAGAAGCAGCTCTGGTCAGGAAATATTGTCGGACTGAGAGGCAGCTGCTCATTCTTTGTTTGAGGCCAACGTGGCTGCTCGACAAGCATCATGCAAATGTGTTACAGGATGATGTGGATAAGTAACAGAAGAAAAGTCTGGACTTTAAACAAGGCCTGTAATGAACAGTGTGGGAGAGAATACCTCCCTTTGTTGTGGACTTTGGCCTGTTGAAGTTTGCAGACCTTTGCCAAAGAAACAGTGAAGGGAGAAACACAAAAAGCAGAACATGGGCTCTTTACATTAGACCTACAAGCAGGTTTGCTGAAGTCAAAGTTGATCAGAAAGCGCAGAGTTCTTCATTTTTTAGTATCGTTTATATAAAATGTATGTATTCTGTTTGCCAGGATGTGAAGGTAAAAATCTGTCTGAGGCTCAGTTTCAAGTCTCCACATCTCACAAACGTGTGGTTTCATCAAACAGGAGGCGCTTGTCAGACATTTAACAACGATGAAGCAGGAGGAAACGTTAGTGCCGGTGATTTAACTGGGTTTGCTGACAAGAAGAAAACCAATCCTTTTTAAAGGAGTTCGACAGAAGCCACAGAGGGAGCGTTTCTCCAAGTTGCCGTGTGCCTTTTTTCTCCTTGATCTCGCTGTACAGAATCCATCGTTGCATTTATTTATGTGAATCTGTGTTTCAAGTCATTCCAGTGTGAACCAACAGTCTGTCAATGAATAACAGAAACATGACACAGTGTTGTTGCTTGTTTTTTCATCTCTTTATTAGGTTTTAGAACATCAACGTAGTATTTATGTGTATATATTTAGTTTTGCTTATTAACCACAAGATGGGTCAACTAGTCTTTTTTTTTTTTTAATCGCTCATGTCCACAGCAAACGAATCACAGCAAAAGACCCAACTACATTCCTACTGACTATAAAAATCATGAAATTCCAACAGTTTCTTTTGGCTAATGTCCTTAGTTTGCTTGACAATTACATTCATTGTTACTTGTGTTATTGATTTACTGAGTTTTTTAATTCTATAAATGATCAGAAACATTAACATAGATATGTATTGGGGTCATTAACTTTTTCATAAATGTGTTTTTTTTTCCCAGTTCAAACCCACAGATGGTAAAGAAGTTGAGCTTATAGCAATATGAAAACCAGCAAAGCAGGAAAATGTTTATATTTGAGAACATTTTTACTTGAAAATTAGTTGCAGCCAACATTGATCGTTTTGGTTCATCTCTGTGTAAGAGTTGGTTTTTGTTTTTTTTTAAATGATAGTTAATTTGAGCACAGGGTTTGCTTATTATGACTCCTAGCTTTTGTCATCTCCTCCCTTGTGATACATTCAAGGACCAAAGCGTTCTCTAAAATATCAAACTATGCAAAATGTGCCGGTTCAATGGAATCGTTTCAAAGTTTCTCGGAGTGTCTTTAAACTCATCAGAGTTCCTGCTTCAGAGTATTTACAGCTTTATTTGTCTTGTTTTAAAAAAGCAAAAACACCACTTCAACAGTTCAGACTGAATATACAGGCACAAATAGGTGCTTTTATTTGCAGCTACCAACCAAACCAGCAACCAGCTGACAAAAATAATCACACTTAAATTATGAAACCAAACCTCTAAACTGGTGCATTTAAATACTTTCACTCCATTCTTTGAACATAAACATCAGTTTAGCAGTGATTGCTGTCTTTTTGTTCACAAATACTAGATTTAACAAACATAAAATGTGATTTCAATCTTCAAACTGAAAAACAGGAGAGTCTAAATTCTCCCAATCCAGGACATCAAAAAGTGCATCTCCCATTTTAGGGCTGCTCTCCAATAAAGGGTTTAGAAGCTAACATTAATTAAATCATCCACGAATGTTTCACAGATCAGACGTTGACTAAAAAAGTCTGTTGCAAGTCTGTGGAAAATCCTCCTTCATCTGCAACTGAGGAGCTGAAAAACAAACTTTTTTTTTTATTTTTTTAAATCAGCTCATAAGGTCATTGTGGAAACCCTCCAATGGACTGTTTGACCAATCGTCTTCTGAGAAAAGAGCTGCGAGACGTTTAGACCAAAGTTTTTCTTTTTTAACACACTTTTTCAAAAGCTTGTAATCCTGTTCAGGTTGGCATTTGAATGATATTATTCTTTCCTAATATTTTATTGTTGCACCTTTTTAAATCCTTTGTCTTTTTTAATGGTTAATTGCCTTTTTCTTCAGCTTTATTGTTGCTCTTTTGTGTAAACAACCTTGTAACTCCAGTTTATGGAAGTTTATTATTATTTTAAACCCAATTATTTTCTGCTTATTAACACTTAAACTGCTGACTTGTGGTCAAACCATATGCTAACTTATTAACCGTCAGATGCAGCTATAAATGTTGGTAAACCATAAATAAGTACAGAGGATATGGCCCTTTAAACATGGTATTATGTTGGCAGATAAACCTTTCACCACTCTGTACTACAAATGAATCATTTAGATCAGTGATTTTATTTGTAATTGACCTATTTTTTTTTAGATTATTCATAGAAATCCAGCTGACTTCTTTAAATCTTTTCAATTTGTCTGAGCCAAAATCAAAACGTACTCAAAATGCACACGAAACATAAGCAGAAAATGTCCTTGGAGAAGCAGCGTTATGTAAATGTGCAGCATGTTTCACTTATTTTGACTGAAAATAACCAAAATATTGATTTTCTTTTGCTCAATAATCAACTAATCGCATTGCCTTTGAAACCACTCAAAGGGGCTGCGCTGTCCATCCAGCATGCAGCTGTAAATGCTAATAAGCAGTGTGTGCAGGTGTCCTGCAGCTCTTTTTTCTAGAAGATCAAGTGGTCAAATGGTTCATTTAGTGAGGAATTAAAGTTAAGAAAAATGGGGGATTTTTCACAGTCTGGCAAACCAGATGTCATTCAGATCATTACCGACCTATAAGGCACCACTGAAACTTTTATGAATCACAACATGTCCATTAACTATAGCGTATAAACCCTTTACAAGTTGTGCCTTATCAGAAATGTGACATAGCTGGTAACAAGTGATCTTTAGAGGTGAACTTCATCAAAGCTACGCTTGCTGTTTCCATTGGAGTTATTCCATCTCAGGTCATCAGAGGCCATCTCAGATTTGTTTGGGATTCTTATAGCATGAAATCTGGACATTCATGAAGTTACTTTGATATATCGAGTACTTCCCAAGAAAAGACTTCTCATAGAAATTGGCCGTCAACCCACTTTCAGCATGTTATTCGCACATTGAAATTTATACTGAAACGATAATATCTCAGGAACTGTTACAAATCAGAAACTTAAATTGTCACTGTTATTTCCCATCATGACCTTGATTCAGAATCAATACTGGCCAAATTTACCAATATTGGTAAATCAACTAGTCTCTGATTATCAATGACTTGAAACACACAACAAAACTGAAGCCGTCAGAAAAAGTTTCGATATTGCAGAAGGCAACTCGTGATATTTCTGTCGTTTCATGTCACAGTAACACAAAACAAACCATCTGGAATACTTTTATTAAATACTTGGTCACAAAAAATGAGAATAAAGTAATTGTAGTTTTTTTTTAACAGATTGAGCAGGTTTGACCAGTTGTATCACAAAAACTGAAATATTGGTGGATAGAGCAGAGTTGTTGGAGTTTCAAAATGGTTCTCCAAATACCTAAGAACTTTTTCTTTTCTTTTTCATAGGAGCATTTTCATACATTTTCGGACCCCACTTTCTAGGTGTTAACTAACCTTTTGGTTTGAAGGAAACTTGTCCTGTAGTTTTGTGTAATTTCTTTACCAATTATTCTACATTTAGTCATTGGGATCATCAGTATAATATAACTAAACACACAGATCTGTTGGGATGGTGGGATTTTTCCAGTGGGAAACGTTCACTCCTTGACAAATTTAATGGCACACTGATGTACGTATGTGTGCAAGACTTCAGTGGTAAATTTACATTATTTTTTGAGGATAAATTTGCCACTCAAGTCTTGCTCATGTAAGTCCATATATGTAAGGCATGAACATTTCCCACTAGAAACACCCCACTATCCCAACAGATCAGTGTGTTTGGTTATATGACACTGATGTAATCCTAATAATCTAATGCAGTGATGATTCATGACTTATTTGGAGAAACATGTTGAAACTCCAGAACTCTGTTATACTTGGATTAGACCATCTCGAAATAATTCTATTTTTGTGGTCCAACTTGAAAAATCTGCTCAATCGGTTATGAAAGAAAAATAACTTGATTTTCATTTTTGTTACCAAGTTTGTAATATTAAAAAGTATTCTGTATGTTTTGTATTATTGTGACGTGCAACTACGTACGGTTCAGAAAATATCACGAGTTGACTTCTGCATTGTGACGTTTTTGTTAATTTGTGTTTAAAGATGGGACTTTTCATGACATCTTCATATTTTATTTTTCATATTTTAACTCACCCATAATCAGAAATTATCTGATCTATTTGTCCAATATTTCATTTTTTGAATGGCAGGATGGGAAATAACAGTGGAAAATTCTAGGCTTTTATATTTAAGATGTTGTTGTTCAAACACAGACTCAAATCTCAGCGGGCTGAAAGTGCGTCGACAGGCAATTTTTAAAAATTATATAGCTCTAGGTTTTTTCTATATTGAGATCAAATTTCAAATATCTTCATCAGTATCTGGATTTTATGCCTGAATGTTTTCTGTCAAATCAGAGATGGTTGAGCACAAATAGTTCAAAAATTGTGATGATTTCAGATGGTTTCCAGTGTTTACGCTAAGCTACGCTACCCTGAGCTTCATATTTAACGGAGAGATCTGTAAGTGGTATTAAAAATTTTGGCTTTTGGTTTCAAACAAAAATTGCACTTGATGCAGCTTGAATCACATGTCCCACTCTGATCTGTCTTTCTGCATTTACACTCACATTAAGGATTCACACCATCAGCTGGCTGTAGTGTTCGGGATTCGCGTCTGCTGTATGCGCAGTTGCTTTGCAGAGGAAACTGTCTCAGAGAAGACGAAGAATTTGGAAACTCCAGACAAGAACAGAGACGAGGAGAAGAATTGAGCATTTGCTTTGGACGGCAGCATCTGTAAGACATCAGAGGGCAGGCGCATTATTCCAGGTCGGGTGCAAACAGATTTTCCTTCGTCTAAATCGCTTTAGGTGTTTCAATTTGAGTTAAAAACACAACAGTGAAACAAAGGTGGACAATTTCACACTGTTTGTATCCACGTATCTTATAAATACGTATATATTTAACAGTTATATCCAAAAGTATGTTAGCCTTAATGTGAAATTTCCCTGTACTCTCAACATGCTTTTGGGAGTATATAATAATTTGTATGATGGTGTCAGCCTCTACTGTTAACACATTCTGGGAGACTGTAAATGTTATATTCTCACCTGTTGGTACATTTTCCAGCATCTTATCGACTCTGGCAGCTGTGAAATTTTCTGCAGGACAAGTGAGACATAATTAGATAAAAACACCACTTCAGGACAAATACTTATAAAAACAAAAACAACACTCATCTTATCACAGAAGACAACTGTCTTAATGTTTCCTGTGTTATCAGAGTGTGACACATCATTTAAAGCTGACAGTTTAAAAAAAAATCCAAAGAGCTGCTTCAGACTGTTCTTTGTTTCATAAAAACGAGAGAAAAACTATTTTAAGCGTCCGAACCAAAAAACGATAAACCAGTCGGACTTTTTTGTTCTTTGGTGATTCCATTTTTCGTTTGGAAACCAAAAACAGAAATCGTGTTTCTTTTTCTGTCTTCTCAATTTTAAACCAAAAATGAAAAACAAAATTGTTGTCTGTTTTTTTGTCTAAAAACATCAACATGTAAAGATGACAGTTTTATTAAAAGTAGAACATTCTGCGAGCACAGGATCGATACCAGGGGGAAGATGGGTAGATAGATGGAATTTACATAAAACTACATTGGAGTTGTTTTTTGTTTGTTTTTTTTAAATTTGTTTTTCTCATTTTTCGATCGGGAGCAAAAAAAAAAAAAAAAAAAAAACCCCCAAAAAAGCAACATTTGATTGGACGACCATGTTTGATTCGTTTTTCATTTCTGATTCTGACACCTGAAATGTCTTTTCTTTTTTTCCCCCCATTTTTGGGTTCAGAAGGTTAAAAAAACAAAAAACTCAACAATTCGCAGCTAGACCTTCATCAGACAAAATAGTCAAGAGTTTGTTTTTAGTCTATTTTTAGTTTCAAAACAAAGACCACAAATAGATTATTTTTAGGTTGTGATTTACAATGAGTTACAGATTATCCAGTGATACTCTGTTTCCTGTTTTGAGTCTAATTTAAATCTCTGAACGTCTTTACGTTTGGATTTTGCGTTGGGTTTGGACAGCATTTAGATTGTGTTTATAAAACCACAATTTACGGTTTACAATAACGTCCAAAACATTTTCTTTTTCTGTTAAACCAACACACAGACATGATGGTATCAGACATGACTTGGTGCACAACCTTCCACTGAGAGCTGCACGGTGCTGATGGCGAGGCCCTGATTGTCCAGAACTTTGTACGTTCCTTCATCGGAGCTCTTTAGATTCTTAATGGTCAGCTGCTCCAGCAGAGGATCTTTCTCCAGACGCTGGCTGTTTTTATCCCCCCTCATCCACACGTCCGACCACACGGAGCTGTTCCTGTGGAGCAAAGTTTAAGATGTGTTAAAAGATAAGAAAAGTATAAAGGAATGCTGGGAATGATAATCAGATGATTAGTAATGTCACACATGATGATGAAATATTGCACCTTACATGGACTGCACATGAGAAATTACATGATACTGGAACCAATACCGCACTAGCGATTGAGAAAATTAATATCGCAAATGATGTTGATTTATTGTTCAGCTCTAAGTGTGCGATGGTTTAGCTGTCGATTCTGTGGAAAGGTGAGCAGTTCAGTTTGACGGTAGAAAACATCTCCTGTGGCGTTCTGTGCTGTGGTTTTAGTCTACGGCTGAAGCTGCTCTGATCTCTGATGTGACGCCAGCGTGGCGTTCAGGTGATGACAGGCTTCATCCTCAGCATCCTCCAGAACCAGCTTTCCCGATGAGCTTGTTCAGTCTGTTGCTATCAGCTGCCTTCACTCTGCTGCCCCAAAACACTACCGCCTAGAAGATGACGCTGGCCACCACCGAGTGATTAAACATCTGCAGCATGGTTCTGCAGATGCTGAAAGATCTCGGTCTCTAGATTGCACTGACCTTGCTTGTACAGAGCTTCCATATTTGTAGTCCGGTCTAGTTTATTGCAGTCTTTGACAACGTCCGCCCCTGCTCTCTTGATTACGACTGGGTTTACTATTGGCCAACCTGTCAGGTAGTTGGAGATCCAGTGGAGCTTCCACCTGTATCTCCAGCAGTGTAATGCTGAGCATGGCAGGTCTTCTGTTGTTAAAAGTACTGGAAACGTCAAAGTACGTGACTCTCAAGAAGCCCTTTGAGCAGAAAGACGATGGCGTCTTCCAGTCCAATGTGATGCTGGGACACAAACTGCAGGGGGTCCAGCGATGGCTCAACTATTGACAAGCATCTCTAGATGTCAAGCCAAAGCCACTGGTCTGTCGTCACTGAGAGTGTTTGGGTGCTTTTTTTTTTGAGGACACAGGTACCAGGCATGATGTCGTAGACAGAGCGGGGATGATCATCAAGCTGAGGCTGAAATGTGCGAAAAAAACAAACACACAGAGCTGATAGCCACATCCTGTCAGCAGTCTGAGGCTGTCCAGTCTGCTAAACTCTCTCCTCACATCCTCTGCTGAAGGTGAACAGAGAGTTAAGGCCAATTCATGGTTTCCACGTGGACTCGACTTTGTTCATACTTTAATAGAACTGCGCCGGTACGACTTCCTTTAGTGTTTGGGCTCCATCGATGAACACATGTACAAGCAAAATTCCTTCAAAGTCCAGCAGCAACTTCTTTAACTAAAGTATCTCGAGGTGGACCAGATTGTGATCTGACCTGCACAGAGTAGCGAGAGCCATGGAGCTGTATGCTTCCTTAACATTAGCATAGAGCAGGCCAAGGGTTCTGTTGTTGTTGGTGTTACAATGAACAAACTGAAGGTGGGCAGAGTGTAGAGGCAGCCGAAGGATCTGTGTAGTACTGCTGCTCTAACACTTGCAAATCGGTGTCAAGGTCAGAAGACTGGTAAAACAGAAAATAAGCTGAGTCATGATACCAATAGAATTTACCAACGCATGTCCCAGCTGAGGGCAGAGACAACCTCAAAGTTCACACCTTTAATTTCGGTCCAAATATAGACTTTCAAAAGAAAAAAGGAGGGCAATCCAAAGAAACCCAAAGAAAATTAAAACAGCAGTCTGAGAGAAGAGCGGTTAGTTCAGTCCTGGGACTAACTCATGGTTTGAGCGGTCAATTACTGCTGTTTGACAAATGAAACCTTTGTGCACCAGACTCTGCCTGACTCAAAAGCGTTATTTGAAGACTTTTCTGCCCATTTTTCTTACCTGTCTTGAGTTGACCTTGGTAGAATTTTTGGCCACTTCAAGAGCTGATGTAAGAGTGACGTGAGTGAAATCCCCAGAGATGCTCTGAAGGCACTGGGGTGGAGCGTCTGTAGCGCTGCGGTTACAGAGTTGATGACAGTACGAACTATCACAACGGTCTAAGAAAACTCTCTGGGTAGATAATGTGGACGGATACTTACCGGCAGCAGTTCGATGTCCGGGCTGCACACACGTTCCTTTATGGTAACATGTCCAGGGTTGCGCCACTTGTTGTTCGCGTAGAAAGTGACTCCCATCTTCTTGCCACTCTCTCTGGAACTTCCCTCCGTCTGCACCAACTGGAAGCCGGCTCAACTCACGATAGAGTTCCATGTCTCCGTGAAGCACATGATAGAACACTTACGAAACAGTCTGCCGCTCTTTGTGAGTGATATTAGCTCATCCATCCTATTCTCCAGAGACCCATTGTGATATAAAAAGATGTGGTCGGTCCTTTTCAGCTCTCCGGGGATTTCGGTTCACATGGCGGCGACAGCACATTGTCAGCGGTTCATCAGATGGTCCCTGGTGTAAACAGTAGGACGTTGGGTCTCCAACACTAGGACAGGAATCCGTTGGTAAAATCCGGCATGACAAAGTACACCAAAGGTGACTGAGAGATGAAACAAAGTCCGAATCTACATCTTCTACTGAGACCAAATGTAGCTTGCTACTTTGGTTTATAAATAAAGGGCAGAAAAAGTGACATGCACACGTAAAGCACCTTTGACTGACTGCCACCCAAGACGGCGCCGGAAGTAAGCTTTCGCTAAGATCAAAGCTGTTCCTTATGGTAATGAGTTTAGAGCCTCACCCGCACCGCAGCTATAAATGTAAAGGCGACTTTAATAGCAGAAATGTGGGTTTATTTCCAAAAAACCCACCTACTTTGGAAAGTTCTGCTATATACAAGTCACTTTTTTTTCCCGAAAACTCCACAAGCTGTCTGTTCCATCTACTTAGCGTCTATTTTGTAAGCGCACTTTATATTGTGAGTCATAACATTACCAGCAGCATTTAATCTACTGTGGCTCGACGCAAGCAGTAATTTTACAGAGGAGGAGTCGCCTTTTGTCTTCAGGGAGGCAAAAGCACAAGCGTGGGAGCAGAGACGAGGCAAACAAAGAAATGAAGGATTGCAAAGGACAGAAAAAAAAAAAAAAAGAACATCATAAGCCCCACGAATCCACCACCAACACTTTCCATCTGTGAGCAGAATCGGTAGGACGTAGTGTTTTTTGCTGTGTTAGTGGATAAGAAGCTTACCTGGCCTGGAAGACCAATCTTATGGAGCGAGGTGTGTGGAGCTCCACAACCAGGTCCCCACCAGGACGACGAGACTGATGGGATTTGTGGTCTAAAAGGGGGGGAAAAAATAATGACTATTCATCGTTTGAAAAAAAAAAAAACATCCACAGAAAAGAGATCAGGATCTACAGGGACAAATACAGAAGAGGTCAGATATGAGAGCGGACAAAATGAGAGTAGATGAGAAACAATCGGCAGATTCAAGATGTGAAAGAATTGAAAAGGAGGGCAACATGATGAGAGCAGAAATGTAGTATTGATGGTGAGAAAAGTTGACGGATGAGAAATGGTAACAAGAGAAACAATTAGATAAACAGCAGGCAATAAAAGCAACTGAAACTCTGAGAAAAGTGATGAGAATAAACAAAAGGCAGACTGTTAAATGCCACAGAAGGGACAGTAAATTAGAAAATATAAGTCATGAGAAATAGAAGTTTAGTTTAGTCATGAGGGGTGGATGGGGGAGATTTAGAGGTCGAAAATACTGACAAAGTATAAAAAATGAGAGGGAATGAGACAAAAAGATGTTAAATCAGCAACATAAAAAAAAAGATAGCAGAATAGATGAAAAAAATTGGACAAAAGTAGAATACATATTAAAAGAGAACGGTTAAAAACACGAGAAACAAAGACCAAATAGCAGCTCAGACAGATGTGACCAAAAATGAGTTTTAAATAAGGTGGAGCATTTATGTCGGTATCACGGTTGATCATGTTGATTCAACTGTGTTCATGATTAATTTTCCAAATAATTGTGCAGCCGTACAGCTGGCATTGCGTTTCTTTTTTGCAAGCAGTGTTCCTGTCTTGTTCCTCGCTCATTCAGCAATGCACATGTGAAGCATTCAAGTAAAACTAACTATCTTTTAAATAAAGCTTTAAAAGAAACTAAAAAAGTATCCTAGAGCCCAAATAAATAATGTTCTATCAGACAGAATTCTCCAGTGGATCACTCATAGAAAATGAGAACCATGCAACAAGAAAAGTTGTAGTTGTCTTCATTTGCTTTACTTTACAAACAGCATTTATGTTGAAAATATATATCTTTCAGCAATCTTACAAAAATGAAACATTCAGCCAAACCCAAACTAACCGAACACGGACAGCTTGACGCTCTGGATGAACACCCGGGTTCCTTTGGACCTCTCTCCATCCACCACCATGAAGCTCTCGTATCTGCCAGTGTCTCCGATCTGGACGTCGCTGATGATCAGGGAACAATCCCCGGATCCGAGTTTCTCCTCTGGCACCTTCACCCGGTCCTTAAACTCCGCCGCCTGCCACCTGGCCTCCCCCCACTGTTCGAACACGGTGTCGGACAGCGAGGCCCACTGGACGTGGCAGGCCGGCAGAGCCACCTCCCCCAGACGGGACTTCCAGCTGCAGGGAAGAACCGCCTGGCTGCCCACCGTGGAGGTTACAGACACGTAACGGGCGGAGGGCAGAGAGGAGGAGTCTGGGAGAAGAGTTGCAGGTAATAAAGGAAAAATATGCTGTGTTAAAATAACAAGTATTTACAGGTCTAGAAAGCTTGTTCAAGGTTGTTCAGTGTGTTAAAGAGAACCCCAGATTAGTTTGTAAGACAGTACAAAGTCTACACTGTAAAGAGACTGCGTTATAAATAAAAGTTCTGCATTCAGAATGCAACTTGGGTGGATGTATAATCAGAAAAATGTATTTAAAATATTACAAGTAAAGAGAACTGAATGCAGAAAGATGCTTAAACTGTTGTATACAGTACTACAACATTAGTATGGAAGGGCATTGCATTCACAAACCATATGTCATCAATACGAACAATGAAGCAAATTGGATGTACGCTTTGTCTGAGGCTCATCAGGTGTTTAACATCTCTTCAATATAGTTGTCATCCAAAATCAAAACAAGTAAATAAAATGCACCTACATGTTTTATATAAAGTCTATTATTCCGTCCAGCATGGGACATGGTTGTGTAAAGACCAAAAAGTACTTAAAGAGGAGCACATATTGTATTTTCTGTTCTGATGTTGATTAACTACTTCTTGCCAGTAAAAGTATTCCATCAACAGTCTATGAGCAAATCACCAATCAGGAAGTAAAAGTAAAAGTAGCTGAGAAATGACTGTTTGACCCTCAGCCCAAGCAGTCAGATGGTTACCTGCCCCTCCCCAACCCTGGTTCTGCTGATGTTCTCTACATCTTCTTCTCCACTGTCACCAATCTGCTGCTTACAGGGAATCCTTGGATTCATTGAGTTTTCCATGTAAAATATTTGGAGGTTCTTAACCTTATTATTTAAATTAGTCAGGTAATTTGGTAGGATATATAATATAGTGTCTTTTTATTTTTTAAATAGTAATAATAACAATAATCTTAGTATTTGAACTGTAAATCTTCACTGTTAATCTTATTTCTTTGTTGGAAAGCACTTGGCTCAGAGTCGATGTGCTATTTAAATACCAGTGACAGCTTTCATTGTCGGTGCAGCTGTGTGACCTCTGCAGTGTTTGTCATGTAGCTGGATACGTACCGACTACATGTCCAGTCAGGAGACATTGTAGATGTATGAAAAACCTGCAAGACACAAGAGAAAGCACCACATTAGAGAATAATCTGATTAGTAAATGCTGTATCCGAAAATACACTTATTATCAGATTAGAACTAGTAATAAAGATAACAGTCTTTATTCAGCTTAAAGGTCACTGTAAACATGAAAGACAGAAAAACTAGAATATCATACAGTTATAGAGCTATAATCCCCAATGTTTAAATCCCAAATGTGAGAAAGGCTTGTTTTTTTTCAATGTGATTAATATCTAAAACTCATTTTATTAATGTAGAAAAGCCTGCATGTACTATGAATTTTGTTTTGCATTAAAGCAAATCAGATGTGAATGTGAAAAACAGGATGAGGTTAGATTATGTTCCTGTTTACTCTGTCTGTTTAAACAGCATTAACTTCCCACTGGCCTGTATTCAATTATGTGTAATATGAGATCTGACTGGCAGCACTAAGCTGTTTCACTAGAAATGAAACTCACCGGTCAGTGGACAAGTGCTGTGAGTGTGTAGCTCCCGCAAAGGGGGGCAGCATTTTCAGCACCACTTATCCAGAACCCCTGTTTATCATTAACTAATTTTTAGGCCAGATGACGTGAAGAACATTTGTTTAATCTAAAGAGGCAGCTTTTCTTTGTTCGGAGACCCTAATACAGGACTATAAACATTATAAACCATAACCTGTTAGTTAGAAAGTGTGATTTGGGTGGATGAAACCTTTAATACTATAAATACTTGTACAAAAGTAGGATTTTAGGTTTAAAGTAAACCTTTAAAATCTTAACTGGTTCATCAGAAAGTGCAATTTGGGTGGAGCAAGCCTTTAATACTATAAATATGTATACTGAAATTAGGATTTTAGGAGGAGTAGACATTTAAACTATAATTTGTGGAACAGAAGTTACCATTTGGGTGGAATAAAGTTGTAAAACTATAAATATATTTACAGAAAATAGTGTTTTGGTTGGAAGAAACCTTTAGAACCAGAACTTAAAAAGTACTACTTGGGTGAAATAAGCCTTTAAAATCATTAAGACTTAGACAGAATGAAGTGTTGTGGAATCCTTTTAAAAAAAATAAAAAAACATAACTTGTTAGTTAGAAAGTACTATTTGAGTAGAAAAAAAACCTTTAAGACTATAAATACTTGTACAGAAAGTAGTATTTGGATGGAATAAATCTTTCAACACTATAAATATTTGGACAGGCAGTAGTATTTTAGGTGGAATAAACCTCTACAACCATAACGTGTTCGTTAAAAAGGACTATTTGCATGGAATAAACCTATAAAAGCATAAATACTTGGAAAGAAAGCAGCATTACAGGTGGAACAGATCTCTGAAACTGGTAAATACTCAGGCAGAACGTAGTATTTTGGGTGGAATAAACCTTTAAAACTATAATTTCTTCATTAGAAGGGACCATAAGGGTGGAAAAAAGCTGTAAAATTATATATATATAATATTTTGGGTAGTTTAAAGCTTTAACTTGTTTGTTAAAATGTGGATAAAGCTTTCAAACTCTACATGCATTCACACTCAGGAGGATTTCAGGTATTAGTCTTGGCCAGTCATCACATCGGCAGTTGGCACAAACACGGATCCAACATTGCAATCATGAAACTGTTGAGCCGCTCCAGAGAAACGAAACTAAACGATGACAGACGAGGTGTGAATGAACTGTGGCGCCTTGACGCCCCTTTTTTTTCCGCTGAAACGAAACTCAAGCAGCTTCCGATCCTGCAGCTCTGCAAACCCACAGCGCGCTAAATGCTGCTTTAAATCCTCCCTCCTGCAGAATGCGCCCAGCTGCTGCCACGTCCCGTCATACAAACACATGCCGGGCTTTTAAAGCGCATTATACATGGAAATTATAATAATGATGATGCTATAGTCAGTAAAAATATAATCAGGTGTGTTTTTTTTTTTCAGAATAAAGTGCAGTGTTTCTCACCAGAGTCGTAAGGTGCCTGTTTTCATGATGTCCGCTTCTTGGAGACCCAGTCCAGTCTTCTTCCCTGCCCTCCGCCGTGTTTGGGTTCTCGACAGTCTGTTTCTCTTCTCAGATCAAGCCGCACTTTAATATCTCACTGTAAGTTTCGATTTCCTGTAGGCACCCACCACAATAAAAGCACCAACTTCAGATTCCTGGTTGAAAAATTCTCACGTTTAAAAAAAATAAAATAAAATACATACTGTGTCTTGTCAGGCTTAAAGTCTTATTTTCCTTATTATGTTTTATTTTCATTAAGTTTTGCAGTTTTAGCCTCTGTAGCCTTTTGAAAAGCTCCTTAGCAAATCCACAAATCAGGCTCTTATACGTTACAGATAAGTCATCGTTATTAATATAGCACATTTAAAACAGACAGTGCTGCTTTCTAACAGAAATAGGATTAAAATTTATCTGTCTAATTTAAATATCAATTTTACTAATTATAGAACTTTTTGTAATTTAAAAAAATCATGTTAAAACGGCACAATGTTATAGAAAGTTTACCAAATTTAAATAGTAAGGTTAAGGCCCTAAAATAATATATATCAGAGAACATTTACCTAATTTACATCCTTAAATGTAGCCAACTGTGCTCGTGATGTTTCCGAGCTGCTCAACCGCTGAGTTAATCCACACCCGAGTCAAGTGTGGATCTAAAGTAAAAGGACTAGATTGAGTCAGATTCAGACCAGTGACTACAAAAAGCCACATTAAAAGGCAGTTTTATGCCACAGATGACAAGTAAAAGACAAAAAATAAATAAAACAGGCCAATGGTAATGCTGGGTCAGGAACTTTTAGACAGTTCTGGATGTCCGACAACATGATCCGCTCTCCCCAAATGTCCACAAACTTCAACGAGCCTTGAGTGAAACAAGCTGTACTGACAAATTTGTTAACAATGCTTTGCAAAATGATGGCAACACGTCATGCAAATGGTGGACACATGTACGAGTACTTAATTATCTGCCAGCTGTTACATGAAACTATTTTGACAATTGATTTCTGAACTTCTCTGATTCCAGCTTCTTAAATGTGAAGATTTTTGTGGTTTCTTTCCTCCTCTATAACAATAAGCTGAATATCTTTGGGTTGCCGACAAAACAGGAAACACATGCACCAACAGATTAGTAATTACGTGCAGCCTTGCTTCTTTCTGATTTGTGACTTCTGGTCTAAGAGTCTACTCTCCATCTGCTCATTACGATTTCCAGTGCAGTTCATACTTTGTGGTATCATGTAGAGATGCCAAATACTTACTCCACTATGGTAAAAGAGAATGAAGGGAATTTAACACAATTTTACATGCTGCCTTTGTATTTTTGTTTAGTGTAATTGTCCTGTAGGATCACAGTTAAGTAATTGTGTTAATTCATAAAAAAACAAACAGAAAAATACTAAACAGCAGACAGTAGTTTTACTTTGAAGCCAGCCTCCAACTGTGTTGACAGATCTGCCGAGAAACGAAACTTATAGCTCCTACAGTTTTGTGTTTGCCTGTAGAGGCGAAGGGAAGGTAGTGAATGTGCTGAGTGAGGAGTTCAGAGGAAGAAGGCTTCACTGTTCTGTTTTCCGCTGAGACGTGTTGGTGGTCTCTAAAATGTAAAATCCCCCACACTTCCTCACGCTGCAATCACTGCCTGCATAGTCCAAGCATTCATCAGTCCTCCTGCAGCAGCCGACCCGTGCACCACACCTGGACAACACCTGTGCATTTAGTCTAATTATGGCAGCTCTCACCTGGATCCTCACCCTCATTTGTAAGTTAATGCTTTATCACTTAAATGCAGGCAGGATTCTGCACACTCACATGCCAGAGTCTGTCTGTGACCTTCACTTGACTCTCATGGCCAGTGTGTTCTGTTATATCTTTTTTTGTCTGTGATTCTGATTGCATCTCACACCAAAACTGAAAGAAAACAAGCTGGCAGGTGTGAAAATGAGGGCACGGAAGCTCCTGGTTTAATAACAATCTTCTTAGTTTAGCTGGGTGGGTGGAGCTGAATGCAGCTTGAGCTAGATGGGCAGCAAACCCCAGTCAGTGCTCTGAACAGTTGGGTATCCATGCTTAGTTTCTCACTGAAGAGATGGTTCAAGACTTAAATCTAAAATTGGCAAATTAAATGTTTTTCGCCTTTTGGACAGCATTTTTTCAGGGCTTTATTTGCTTCATAAAAAAATGTTTAGAGACAATAAAAGATGCTTCTTTCAAAGTACTGAAAAAAAACATTTGCTTTGGTATCAAAGTAAAACTCTATAAGTATTATATTTTTTACAAACAGCTGCAACTCCAGATAGTTTATTAGGTCAGTTCAGAGACGTAATGCTAAATACTCATTTTAAACAGTACCATTCAAAACTTATTTAAGTGTTTTTCTATGTTCTGTATCTCAATGCCTTTAGGGATACCTATCCTCGAGTTGGGAACCACTGGTCTAAAATACCATCAGGGCCATTTTTACCAATGCAGGACCAGTTTTATTTTGATTTGCAAACCAAAGTTCGAATCATTCTGTTTGTTTCCACAAACGAAAAAAAGAGGTACAGCTCTGAAACACAGTGAGCATATCTGCGTTGATCTTTCATTAATCAGCATCTGCACAGAATTCACAACTCACTCGTGTAACTCTGTTCAGTTTCAGTAAGCATTAATTTCATGTCACCTATCTGGCGTCAGGTCTCGGTAGCAGCAGGTTAAGCAGGTTCCTCCAAGGGAATCTCGAGGTACTCCCAGTCCGAGCTCCTCACCTGCCTCGTTTTTAAGCAGTTTTACTTCATGTCCGTAAATCAGTGTAAAATTTGGATTACGCCCCCTGGTGTCCAACACAAGGCAATACACTTTATGACAGACAGATGGAATCTTTGGAGCCATGGGAGAGAGGCTAACCTGAAGCTTTCAGTTTTACCTTCCAGTTTTATGGAACATACCAAGAGCATTACTGTCACTGAAACAGGACCGATAACACATGTCGAGAAATAAGTAAGGAGGTTGACTTATGGACCACTACAGTATGTGTGTTCTCTGTACGTTGCATAGCTAACATGTGTTAAACTACCTACATTATTTTCTTTAGTAATCATACATTTGCACAATTTGACTGTCAATATAGTCTAACAACTGAATAGCCTTTTAGCTAATGGGTTTTTCCAGCTTCCTGACACACAATCAGGTCTCTCTGTGATCCATTACAAGCGTTTTTTTCAGTGTACTTGAGGCAAATTCTGAATGGGAGTTTTGCAAACGCGTCAGAAAACACGAGGTTCCTGTAAGAATGAACGGGAGCTCTGCTTGTTTCTTATACAAACACAGAAACATGTGGAAATTAGGAGGCTCCTCGTAAGTAAATGTTGTAAATAAGATGTGAAAAGCTTGCAGGTAAACATTAGGATGCCCTGATATGCTTGTTGTTTTTATGGCCAACACTTGATGCAAGTCTATTGTCTATGATGGTGCAGTGGTTTCACTAAATGATGATGGAAATGAACGCTGGTTACGCAGCTCCACATCAGAACAGGTTCCACAAGTACAACTTTGCCAAAGAAAAACCAGGAGCGGTGTACATTAGCACTGAAATTTAGATACATTGCAGCAGAGGGCACCAAAGGAAGCAAAAAAACCAAACCGATTATGGACGGAGGGGGCATCCACATACCTCTGACCACGGCTTTGTTATTCCATATATTGAATGTCATGTGTTTACTATCCGATATTTGATCTTTAGCTGAAGGTCAGCCTCACCTGTCGGCTCTCTTCAGGTGCTGCAGGATGTCCTCTGTCATCAGCCTCACCTGTTCCCCACTCTGCCTCTGAGGTCCAGGTTGGACAGAACGTCTCTCTGACCTGCAACCTGACGTCCAGCGTGGAGATCACCTGGTACCTGCTGCGTTCAGACCAGCTGCTGCCTCTGCTCACAGGAAAACAGAGTAAATTAAAAGGAGATTCAATCATTTTCCACTCTACAAACAGTCGCATAAACTGGGAGAGAGACCAGCAGAGCGGGCTGGTTAGTCTGAAGATTCACAGGGTGGAAGAGGAGGACGCTGGGCTGTATTTCTGTACCGAGCGCTCAGAAGGCAAGGTTTTGGTAAACGAAGGGATTCGCCTGACTGTGAATGGTAAGAGTTGATTTCTGTAGGTATTGGAGCTGCAACAATTACTCAATCATTAAATTAGATCTCCTAATTTACTCTTAATTACAACTATTTTGATAATCAACTAATTGGTTTTAAGGGACTTTTTTTTGTCAAAGAAGTCAAAATTATCTGATTGCAGCTTCTTAAATATAAATATCTTCCTTCTCAGTGACACTAAATTGTATTTTTGGGGGGTTGTGGACAAAAGAAGACATCTTAAGCTTTAGGAAACATTGACATTTTCTAGACCAAGCATCTAAGTGAGTAATCCTGTAAATAGCCGAAAGATTAATCAGCAGTTTTTAGTTTCAGCCCTCGTAGCAGCATTCAGTGACTCTTGCATCCCTACTCAATTATCAAAGCTAAAAATAAAAGCACACGTTTCATTATGAGTATTAAACTCAAAAAGGCTACGTTAAGAAATGTTTATACGCTCACTTCAGCTGAAAGATTAGGCTGATATTTCTCATGTATTACCATCATAAGCCATGTTAGTACATAATGGTCAAGGCAATTTGCAGCAAATTTCTGAACTCTCACCAAGAAAATACAAAGCAAATAAATCAGTAGAAGAAACAAACCAGTTGTTGCCCTCCAAAAATTAAAAAAAAACCTCAAAGAAGACGGAAAAAAACAAACACAACTTTCTTCATCTATGAGGAAAAAAACTGGAGTGAAATCCTCAGGAACTGTTTTAAGTCAGGCAAGTTGTGAGTATTCTTTCATGTGTGCTGATATCAGCCACGTCTCAGGCTGTCCAGAGTCACCACAGGCAAAAACACCTGATCGCTTGTGTGATTTACTCAGAAAAGCTGTTTCCATTTGTAGGAAAAGTAAAAAAAAAACCCCACCTGGACATGAGTAAAAACAAAACTTGAATACTTAAAAAAGTACCCAGAAATACGTTGTAGAAACACAGCTGCAGACGAGAATTACTGTATTGCTGCATTTGAAGCGCTTTGAAAGAGGGAAGTCTGACCTCAGAATAGATGATGTGGCAGCTCTGGTATTGTTGAAAAATGGCCTTTACTGGACCTCCGCACAGTCGAAGCATATGTGATAAATAACCATGGCTGCCCCCAGATTGAAAACCTACTTTGTGATGACATTTTCTTAAATTTTTCATAGTTTGACACCCAAAATTCAGAGCTACCAGTTGCCATCGAATGCAGCATATATATACCAGAAGACGTGTCTTAAGTGTATAAAACTGATTTTCTTTTATTCACTCTATGGTGTAAGACCTAACCCTGACTTGTCATGTCTGGTTAAAAAAAATCAACAACAACAAATTCCATAATTGAGGCATCAAATAGGTGGTCTGCAAACCAATAGTCCTTTTTTAATTTACAGATTAGGCTCATAACCCTGTTGGCTACTGTCATGACCATTCAGTCGGTTAAAATACGTGCATATGTGTGGCAAATTTCTTTTCTAATAGGTCATTTTTCTATCAGATTTGGCATAATTTGGCACAGAAAATCATATCAATTCAGTTGTATTGGTCCTGAAGGAAGACAGATGTACAGCGGCAAAAACAAAGACTAACTTTTAGGTGACCAGTTCTTCAGATATGACAGTCATGCATGTGGAAACATGTTGGCGACATAGCATAAGAACTTGAAGCTGTTGAGTCATTTCCTCCCCAAATTTTCCATAAACTTTTGAACTTCTACACTGCTTATTGCACACATTGTGCAGCAGCTCCTCAGTGAAGCAAAAATATTGTCGATACTGAAATAAAGAGTCCAACCCAGTTAGCGCAGGTCTCTGCAACTCCACAGTTGAAAATCAAACATGAAAATAGGAAACTTTTCAGATGTGTGTGATATTATTGTCATTTATTTATAGTAAGGGAAACATATGAATATCTGCCAACTAAATCGTTACCAAACAATTTCTTCACCAATATGTTGGTAAAGGTGTGTAATAACATGTTTTAAAATGTTGAAGTTCAACTCCTGTGGGAAACCTTAAAAAACCTGCTCAAGTCAGGGTACCGATAAACGATTAACGAAAACTTGATTTTTAAAAAAATTTTTTATCAGCCTTAAGTAACTTATGAGGGGTCAAATCAGGGTTTGTTCATGATTCTGAGTTGATTGTTAGCATTTATATTTCACCACAAACACTTCTTTGTTGAAAAAGCCACACTCACTTTTACATTTACATTCACAGTAGCTTTTATTTCACATACTTATATAATACTCAGTTATTTCTCATTCACCCTGTCAGAAGCTTCAAGAGTCATCGTCTATGTCTTCTTCAGACTCAACAACGTCATGACTGCAGTTTCTACATGTAATGATTTACAGACTCCACAGGCCCAGATGCACGTGACCCCATTCTTCTTACAGCTGCACCGCCGGTTGCTGCAATCTCCATGACAATTACAGCTCGTCAACTTCAGTAGCTCCTCAGGAGCCATGGGGTCTAGTGTTGGAACTGGCTCATACCCATGCACACCTAATGTCCATCCATAGTCACTGGACTTCAGAGACCCGCTCTGAAGAAGGATCCAGTCCTGGTCTGCAGGTAGGCTCAGAGTGAATGCTGTGCAGCTGCACCCTCTGATAGCGGTGAAGGCAGTGACAGAAGAGCAGGTAGCCCTTCTGTCTTTCAGAGAGAGATTCTTGGATCTTTCAGACTTCATAAGAGCTGT
>NW_007579879.1:83297-99736 GCF_000690725.1 Stegastes partitus
TCAGAATCATGAACAAACCCTGATTTGATCCCTCATAAGTTACTCAAGGCTGATTGTAATAAAAATCGATTTTTCGACAATCATTTATCGGTACCCTGACTTGAGCAGGTTTTTTTTTTTAAGGTTTCCCACAGGAGTTGAACTTCAACATTTTAAGGCATGTTATTACACACCTTTACAAACATATTGGTGAAGAAATTGTTTGGTAACGATTTAGTTGTCAGATTTGGGAAATATCTCATAAAATGCCCTTACTATTGCTACAAACATCAGGATCTCCAACAGACTTTAAAAAAAACAAGGTGTATGGTGTTTGAATAAAGCTTAAACAAACTATTTTTTTTGTAAATATAGGCACAATCGTGTGCGCATCATAGTTTCAGAGGTTAAAGTGAACCAGTTTCTGGCTTAGCTCAGGAAAAAACAAGACAAACCTGATGGTGACATTTAGGTGGAAAGCTGTGGTTTTAGTCGGGGTCGTGTTTATTATAAACTGTCCGGCCAGGTTGGCAGGAAATACTTTTTTTAGAGTTTTTTTTTTTTTTTTTCTCAGTCGGGTATGTTGCAAAAAGCCCCAAAGCTCTTTGGTTAATTGCTCTGAATTTTTAAAGCAAATGATTTTTTACTGCACTAGACAGTAAAAACTGAACACCTCTTTGTTCTCAATTTTAAAAAGATTATTTTTACTTTACCTAAAAAAAAAAAAAAAGGAAAAGCGCTTTTTGAAGCTTCTTTACCTGGTTACATCCTAGTGCAGTAATTATTATTTTGTTGTGAAGCTCCCATTAGCTAAAATTATTATTATTTTTTTTTAAACCCTCTGAGTTTGCAGAATGTTAACAAACTAGTTATTCCTTAACCTCTCTGGTTAAACACAACCAGAAGCATGGGAGAAAGAGGGCAAGGCTAAAGGCTAACTGGTAAACAAAGCCTTACCCATTTCAATGCAGATAAATCAACAGTTACCTTTAGAATGTAAGCTCATTGTTATTTACAGTTTTGTTTGGTTGGAATCAATTGCTCTCGTTAGCCAAAGATGCACTCTAAAGTGCATTGAGTACATTGAGTGTCTGAACGTGCTATCGTTTCCAAGTCACTGAATGAGGTTTTGGATATAGTTTTTATTGATAACATTACGAGACAGAGAGAGTTATTTTCTTTTCTGGGTTTACTTACGTTAGCTGCTGTATGTTATTTCTATGTTTCATATGTAGCAAAGGTTGCAGGTCCTTGAAAACAGAATTATGAAAAGTGTTTAATTTAGATTTCAAAACTTTGCGATTAAACCTTCATTTGCTCTCTCTGTCTGTGGTCCACATGAAAATGAAAATGAAAGATTTCCTAAAAATGAAGTCTGTTTTTTAGCTGCAGTGCACACCTCGGGGCAAGAGGGCTTTTATTCACCTGCGCATAAACAAATGTGAAGAGTTCTACAGGAACGTCAAATGTAAAACTACCAATTGATCGATCAGTTCGCTGCTGTTGTTTCTCTTTCTATAGGAGTCGACGGGGAGTCCAGCAGTGGCAGAATGAAGCTGCCATGTTGGAGTCTGGGGATCTGCGTTCTTCCAGGATTATTGGCCTTCTGTTTTATGTGCGTGGTCGGATTCTACCTGTGCTCAGGTGTGTGGTTGGTTTTTTTATCTTTGTGCTTTCTTTCACTTCTACGCTCAGCCAACACTTTATTCAGTACACCTCTAGTGCAAAACAACAGCTCAGCCGTGGATTTGATCTTCATGAAGTGTCATTAAATCTGAGGTCAAAGGCAGTGAAGCACAATGCTTTATACAATTAGTAGAACTTTTTACTGCAGAACTTTTACTTTTAATCAAGTATTTAATAGTAATTCATCACACTGATAATTCAGTGTCTTACCAATGTCTGCTATTTATAGAGCTGTATTGCCCCCTATTGGTAGGCTACAAGAACTGCCACATTGCCCACACAACTAACTACAAGATTCAACTTCAGAATCAATTGTGCAAATATACTCGTATTACAAGTTTTTTTTTTTATGGTGCATGCAAAAGAGTGGAATCCTGTTTTATAATTTTTTAAACCGAATGGTGCACGGTGAGGTACTTACACTTGCAATTTACTTGATCTTGCTGAATTTATTGTCCACTACTATTTATTGAGTTACACTGCAGATTATAATAACTAATCCAAATATAATCACCTTAAAACTTGCGCTGCTGTTTCATAAATTCAACAACCAACATTCAGCTGCATCATTGAAGATGTACTTGTTGACTAGCAGTTTTGCATGACAAATAATTTTAAGTTTGGTATTTTGAATATACTTAATGCTAATGCTTGCAAACTTTTATATAAGTAAAATTTTGAATGCAGAAGTTTTTCGCTTGTTTTTGCGCTGTGGTTTGTATGCTCTGTTTGAACATGAGTAGTAATCCTACAAAACAACAAAATCAAACACTAAAAGGAACATCTAAACAGCTGGTGATATTGATAAAGCAGAGGATAATCGGCTGTTGAAGAATGTAGTTTTGAGGTGTGTCATGTTTAAACTCAGGTTCAACACTGTCATGTATGAAAACAAGGTTAACCGGCTCTGGCAGTTTGGCTTTCCAAATTCAATAAAGTTTTAAAAAAGAAATAGTGAGCTGTGAAGGCATATTTGCTTTCTGAATATTAAATGCAATAAAAGGCAGCGTTAAGCAACACAAAATATGTTTACAATTTTTAAAATTAGTTTTATACTTTTTATTTAAAAGATTTTAGAATTTATAATGTCAATAATTCCAAATATGAAAAAAAAAACTCATTACAGTTTGTCATAGTGTCAAATAAGAGATGACCATCACACCAGGATCTACACTCTCTCCCTTTAGATTCATTCATATGTTGGTACACACATACATTAAAAACATGCAAGAGAAGCAGGAAGAACTGATTGGCCCTCCATTAGGGAGCTGTAGTCCTTTCAGCTGAATGGACTACAGACACTTAATCATAAAGTCTATGAGAGAATTCTTTAAAATTACAAACAATTGCAATGAATAATAAGTAATGATGCTATGAAAAACATCAGTACAGTGCCATCATAACTCATAGCAACATTTTCATCCAGTGTGGCAATAAATCAAATCCAGATCATCGCCTTGGTGCAGATTAAGCCATTTGATTTCCTGATATATGTACTGTTAGAGTAATAAAACCACCACAGACAAGTTGACATCATATTTCAGTTATGTGCAATAAGGAATAAAAACTAGGTAAATACATTTTGGTATGACTAAATATCAATAGATGGCAGCATAAGTCAACCTGTCAGATTCAACGGGCTTTAAACACTTCTACTTTTTGCCTAATTTTGTTTTTCCACAGTTACACCTTGCTGCAGTTACAACCGTCAATCTTACAATCATAGTCCTTCAGTTAGACTGATATGTGCAGAGCTTCTTAAAAACAAAACTCAATATACAGCAACATAAATTCCCTAAGAAAAAATGTGCGTTTTAAAGCAAATTGGAAATTGAAAATTGCTTGAGCAACTCAAGCACTGTACTTAGGTCCAATTGTTGAGGTACTTGTGGTTTACTTGGGCATTTCCATTATGTTGTTCCAGTAAACACGATTTTTCAAAACAACAAACAAAACCATGAAATCATTTTTTTGTGAGGTTTTATTGTTAATAATAAGTAGACGTCAGGAAGAATTTGCTAAAGAAGTGGGTTAATAAGTATCCTGGTTCACGCCGCCTTCAGCAGCAGCCCGTACGGACGGATGGACTCCTGCACGATGGCCCTCTTTTGGACGTCGTTGCATTCTTCCGGGACGTACACCAACCAGACATTATCTCTCTGGCACTTCACCCTTTTGTCCGGGTTGATGCGGTTCTGAAGAACCACTTTGTACGTCTTCCCGTCCACTTTGGACTTGAATGTCTTGCAGTGCTTCTCCGCCATCTTGATGTCCGGTGTGGAGTACGCGCCCCTGCCTCTGGTGCCCTCGGCGACCACGGCGGCGGCAGCTGCATCCAGAAAAGCCGGCTCATCTTTGGGGTTCCCTTCATGAGTCAGGATGATGCCAAGGGAGCCGTCCATGTTGTATCCTTGGTAGGAGACGGGCCAGGCGTCATTCCCCGTCCCTAGCCAACCGTCCCCGCCATCGTACTTCTTGATGACGCGCAGGGCGACCCGGTTCCACCCACAGGGACGAACGTACTGCTCGTTGCCACGCAGGAACGTCTTGTCGCCGTCCTGGAGGTCAGCAGAGGGGTTTAAAGTTAGAGATGAAAGAAAAAAATGGTTTTCTGGTAGAGACCAAAGTGTGTCTGGTATGGAAACTAACAAGTACTGCATGAAAGCCTTATTAGTGCTGTTTCTACTGTAGGAACTCAGGCAGGTGTGAGGTTGTAAGAACATTCATAGGAACAGCTTCCTAATTGGCCTATTTGGTCTTTGTGTTTGGCAAATTGCTTTTGGATGTAACTCCAGTTCTATGTAGGAAATAGAACAATGGAGGTTTGTTAGCCTATACGGTGAACTGTACATTGTTGTTGGTGATCCTACACATAAAAAAATCATCTCTTGACAAGGACATAGAAAAGGAAGAAAAATGGTGTTTGTTGGGCTCTCCAAATGTAACCAACCAGCATTTGTCTTCGAACTTAAACAATTAGGGTCAGGAGCTGCACAATAGTTTTTCAGGACCAATGGAGGATGTACATTTTTTTCCATCCCACAAATGACCCTGAAAGAGCTTCTACAGGTTCCTGTGACTGGAACAGGCACAAAGGCTACGAGTTCCTACAGTGAAAAACAACCTATCCATATTCTTAGTCTTATATTCTTTGATGAGACATTTCCTTTTTAAATCATCATGTCATATTCACCTTTGACAGTTCAGTGAAGCAACAGCACAAAATACAATGAACTCTAAACCAGTAGTTATTGTATTAACACCAACTTTGTCCTGGTATTAATGTTAATCCACTGACTAATCATTCTGCAGCTCAGTGGCAGACAAACATAAAACATGGCCATAAAATCTGATATAAGGCGTGTGAGCTTTGAGCAGATAAACCAGGCCTCACCTTTATGTTGGTGAAGTCGTAGTCGAACTGCGGATGAAAGAAGTCTTCAGGGTTTATCTTCACTGTGGTTCTGAGGCTCTGCTCAGGGCCTGCGGTCAGCGCTGGGGGGGAGCTGTACATGTCCGCCTCGTCCATGTCCTGCAGGGATAAAGTCCCTAAGCTGGGATACTCCAGCTGTTTGAACCCCTGCTGTCTGTAATACTCCTTTAGGGCCACGATGTTGACAACATCCTGCGGGCTGAGCTGGGAGGCTCCGGTAGTGGACTCGACATTGCAGCCAGAGAGAGCTGAGAGAGCCTCCAGACACAGCTTAGGGTCCGGCATGTTGCTGAAAGAAAGGCAGTAAACGAGGAACTTTACCCCTCCTTCAGTCTTCTTTTTATCTTTTCTGAGTTTGCAGAGTTTTTCTGGAAGAGCCTGTAGAAAAGGAAGAGCTCACTTTCTGTCGTCTGCTCCGGCAAAACAGCTTGCCCTATTTTCTCTGTCATACTTTCACTTTCATTTATATTTCCTGTAAGTCAGAGCCTGGTCTGGAATCAGGGTGGAGTTTCTGTTAGAGCAGAGATTGTCTGGTACCTCTTTGATTGTATAAGATTAGATCATTCCAAGATTTAAGAGAAATCAGCATATGGGATTAGCATATTATTAAAGCAAGTTAGTAAAGTTTTGTTTAAAAAATAACAGTTACAACTGAGAAACAGATTGTATGTCCTTTTCAAAAATGTTTTCTCAGTTTCTTCTGTGATTTTTTTGGCTGTGGTTGTCCACTTCATACAGGTTTCATGCAAATTGCATTAAAAAAATTAGAATTCTTTTGTCCCAAAGGAAACAAGACATGCTTTTTTTCTAAAATATGTTTAAACTTGATATCAAATAAGGAGCGATTCTTCCCAGACTGTAAAAAAAAAAAAAAAAAACAGAGGCAACTATAGCGCTGCAATGTGACCTCCCATCGTCTTGATTGTATTTTTTAATTTTTAAAATTTTTTTTTTGCCATTTTTGCAATAACTCATGAACCGGGAGATGTAGAAGAAAAGTAGTCTTTTTTTGTTAATTCCTTGGATAAATGTGAAATTTTCATTCTTTCATCGCACACATTTCCACTGCACTGCATTTTCATCAAGTCCACACTTCATCACGTCTTTCACACATTCACACTTTGGATTATCCTGGAGAATAACATACAGTTAATAAACCCTGATGTATGGTTTCTTTTTGTTTGTCAGTAATTAAGCACCAAGTTTTAAATTAATTAACCCCCAAAAAGTCCCTGTTCAGATGGTAGAACTTAAGAAACTTTGGGGGATTTGGAGCTCTGGGTGCAACAAATGAAAAATGAAAAATACTTTATTTATTCCAGAAGGGAAATTCAATTGAATTAGAAAAATTTGGAATGGAAATGGAAATTCAAATGATCATTATTATTGACAAAAATCATTGACCAAATGGTTTTCTAACATATTTAACGGTAAATCCCTTCTTGTTACTGATTTCATGTTTTCAAAACTCCCCACACCGTCGACTCACTTACTCTGAATCACTCAAGTTAAATTTTAACTACTGACCTAACTCAGGTGATCCTCTGACTCGCCTACCATCCCTTTTGTCTTCAGGTAAACCAGCTGGCTGCTGCTGTAATCCAGACGGACGGGACACCAGTCGGAAGGTCACAGAGGTCAGTACATATTCACATTGTGAGTTTAAAACTCTGATTTGTCTCCAATAAACAGAAAAGACGCCCACTGCCTGTCTCTTTGTACAACAATCATAGGTTTTTTGAGTTGTTGGCAGCCAAAATAAACTAAATGAACTAAATCAGTGCATCTGAAGACACTTTAAAATCTTTACCAGGTGTTATTTGTTACTATGAAGTGTCATAGTAACCCTTCCATGTAATTTTGCAGTTTTCGCCTGAAGTTAACCGGATTCAGGCAGCAAATAATATAAATGAAGCTCAGCTAAACAAAGAAAACAAAGATGAGATTCTTCAGGTAATAAACAGTTTTATTGTTGTACAGCAGAAGCTGCCAAAAAAAGATACAAAGGGTTTAAGACGTATGAAGAGCTTTTGTTTCATGTGGTGCACCTAAGATTGTTTTTAAGATTTATATTTGACTAATTTTGTGTGATTTTGCATCTATTGTTGGTTTATCTAGTCTTTGTGACGTCCTAAATGTGTATGAGCTTTTTTTTTTTTTTTATTATTCTAAAGTTTAGTAAACATCCTGTAAATATTTGGCTGGAGATAATGGTTAATTACTATGTACACATTTAATAATGAAATGTGACAAACTCTTTATTCTGTCTTTCTTTTAAACCTGAGTGTGTTAAGTTTCTGCAAAACACCAGGTTTTCTATCCACACTCCACATCGTCTATTTTTAAAAAAAATCATGTATCACTACATTTTTATGTCCCAGCTTTTATTTTGAAACAGAAAATTTATGAATGGCTAAAAAACAGAAAGACACGAATTTGTTTTAATTGCAGTCTTTTTGTGTTAGATTCGCGGGAACCTGCGGTAAAATCTGATCTACCTTTTTGCAGGAAGACTTGCTGCATTATTCCAGTCTGAGGCATCCAGACAAGCCCCGCCCCTCCGGCAGGCGAGGACCCGGGTTGGTTGAAGAGAACGTCACTTACTCTGCAGTCATCGGTCGCAAGAATCCAAAGAAGTGATCACATGACCACACATTTTCATTACCTTTTAAGACGATGACACCAACTGCGCTGTGATTTCGCTTACTCCTTACATAACAACAACAACAACAACAACAACAATAATAATAGTTAAGGATGAATACTTAATTTATTTAGCTATTAAATGATTTGCACAAACCTTTAAGCTACTTTTAATGACCACATAGTGCACTCAGATATCATAAAAATCCAATAACAATTATTATATAATTTTTAATTACAAGACAACAGCAGCATTTATAAGCTTCTGATTTCACATTTTGGTTGGTTAGGGGTTCCTAACAACTTAAAGATGAAGATTTATGTGATCACAAGCTTTAGTTTATAAGCAACTTTTGTTTACATGTCAACAAGTTGTTGGCGTGCAGACACCAGGGGGCGCTGCAGGACAGCGGTAGATTTTTAAAGTTGCTGCCTGGGCACTTTAGTGGGGGGAAAAAAGTCTCCTCTTTACCCATAAAATGTAAATAAAGACAGAAGTTCTTAATATTCTCATATCCTGCATTACATTATGTATGTAGGGTGTCTGCAGGCTCATTTAATACAGAAATGATCGTGTAAAACCTGTTTCACCGTCATACTGGACAAAGTATTACAAGATTGATTATTAATGATATAATAAATGAAATTACTTTTAAAAATATCTTTTTAATAAATTAATGTTGGAATGTAGTATTATATCATAAATACATTTATCACATCATGTGTGTTTTTGTTTTTTTGTTTTTTTATACCAATTTTGTAAAAGCTGTGTGATGAATTGCTACCAAAAGCCATCGCACCATTCCAGACGTGTCGATGTTTAATTTGTGTACATTTTCTCAAAGCTGCTATTTGGAGGATTTTTAAACAGAAAAGTGAAACATTTGCTGGTTTTAGCTACAAAAGGTACAGATTGGCTGCTTTCATTTTGATCATATATGATAGAAAACACTGAGTTTCGAACTGATGCACAAGCAAAACAACAAAAAAACTAAATTAGCAGGCAAAGAAATACTTTTCTAAACAAGCACAAGACATTTTATCAACTTCTTATTCAAAAGAAAAGCTTTGTTTGATTTAAGCGACAGATTTGCTGCCAACATGCTGGAGAAAAAAAACTCTGTAAACTATGTGATTGTGGCAGGATGAAGCCTAATTTCTGCACCTAATGTGAGAATGCTATTCAGCCTATCACCGCTTGAGGTCCGCCTCCACTCCTTATAAGGGTGCGGTGCCCATCTTGGTGTCTCTCGCTCTTGACTATGAGACTGCCCACTTCCGGGTCGCCTTGCTCTTGGTTGTCAGGTACCGGCGGCGCTCCACGCAGGTAACGTAGCAGTGGCTGCTTCGCCAGCATCTTGCCTCATTTACATGCTCTATGGTAATTGGTGTTCTTTTATTGTAGCCGCATGTGCCACGGACACCGTGCCGGCACGTTTGGCTCGCGGCTGCCTGTTGGCCAGTGCAATTTGGGTGTCATTTGCTGTTGCCGCTACATAAGAGTGTGTCCCTCTCCTTCAGGTGCTAACTGAACACAGCTGAACGGTAGGTAAACAGTCTGACTTAGTTTTATCTATCTGTTGGTTTATAGGGTTAGGGTTAGGGTTAACTTAGACTTATTGAACAGAGGCTGTGACTGGAAGGTGTGGCTGAATAATGGGACCGCTGCTGCTTTGCCGGGTTAGCGGCGCGCCGCCGCTTTGCCGCCGTTAGCATCGCCGTTAGCATCGCCGTCTCTCTGCGGCTTGCTCTGGGTGGTGTCGCTCTGCTGCTTTGCTCTGCTTGCATCTTTTTACTCTGCTCCACTTTGCCCTCGCCTTGCATGGCAGCATTCTTTGTCTTGCTTTTGTAATATTGTTTTTGTATTATTTTGGTTTGTTGTGTTATATTTTGTTTAAGTTTGCCTTGCTTAGCTTAGCTTTTTTGTTGCTTGGCTTCGCTTCATTTGGTTTGCTGTTTTTGTTTGTTACCTGTGTTTGGCTTAGTGTTGCCTTGTTTAGTTTGTGTGATTTTGTTTTGCTTTGTATTTTGAGTTTGTTTTCGTTATTTTTACATGTGTTTGCAAAGATTAATATTGCTTGAGTTTATTTCTTTTGTTTTGCATGGTTTTCTTGAGTTCTCCTTAGCTTTGCATGGTTTTCCTTAGTTTTCATTTGAATCTGCCTCGTGGGATGTGGGATTTTGGTGATTTAAATTCTATATTTTAAATTCTATCAATGTATTTTAACTATTGTTCGAAAATGAAATCTATTTTTTTATAATGTAGAACCACGTCTCCCCCCAGTGTGTTGCGAACCTGTGTGCTTTGCTGTGTGTGTGAACAAGGAGTAGGTCGGTTCCCTGTGTGAGAACCTTAAACCCAGGTGGCTTTCTCGGTCAACACATTCCCCCTTAGTCCATTATTTAGGCAATCTATTAGTAGCGCCCCCGCACGCCCCGCTCGCCACATAAATAAGACTTTGTTTTTGACATGTCTAAGCTTCTTCATTGCTATTTTGTTGTTTCTTCAACATTAAAAGCAGTAGAATGTTCTTGAAATGATGATCTACTTTACTTCTAACTAGCTGTCATGTACATATGCTGCACAGAAGAATGTAAAATGTCTCTTATGAGCCACACAGCAACAGAAAGTTTATTTTTTACTGTGTATAAATGCTTAATTGTAGCATCAACTGTGTTTGTATGAGTAGCGACAGTTTGTATCCTTTTTCCAATAAACTCATCTGATATCACAAACTGTGTTTTTTAACTTTCGTAACTTCATCGATCAAATCGAAACCTGGCTCTACTGATAGTATGTATTTTTTTGTTGTGTTTTATATTTTGATTTTGTGTCACATTTTTTTTCAAATGTTCATTGTGCGATGCGACACCATCTGGACCTTCAAACGCTGTGTGCACATTTAATAGGCAGGTGTGTATTCTGACCTTATTATTTCTGTGCACATTTACACTACAACACTTTAATCATTTTAAGGTGTATTTGTGGACTAAGAGAGGGTTTGACCAGAATTATTCGCCTCGTTCTTTCTCATTTACTTCCTTTGATATCAATTTGTTAAACTACATTGGTACATGAGAGGAAACAGGACTTAAAATGGCTTGAAGTATGTGAAAATAATGTGAAATAAAAGCTAAAGTCAGATTTCGTGAAACGTCTAAAGGAGCAAAAACCTCAAACTTCACTCTGCTATTAACAGACATGTAGAGGAAGCTGTCAATGACATATTCAAGTTATGAGCTTTTTTTAATCTTCCCAACAATAAAAATGTTTCATGAAATCATTTATACAGAAACCAACAGACAGGAAATGTAGTTTTTACTTTGTGCTGCAGAGTTTTTAAATCTGTTGTCTCTTTAGTCATCTGTAAATACACTTAATATGCTTTTATTTATAGTAACATCCAAATGTGGAGCTTCAAAAACCTTTATCTAAAAAAAAAAGACACAAAAACCCATTTTGCACATATGCGAACTGTATTACAGTTAGATTATTTAGTGTTGCAGATAAACTGTGACACAATATTTTATTTAGTTTTATTTAACTTTGAACTGATTCACAAGAATATATTGACTGATAATCACTTAATATGTCTACATTTTGGATTTTGGATTTCTGGCAATTTTTACACTTTAATTAAACTAGTATAATAAAAATCACACTTTTAAGGATAATTCTATCTGAAACTATCACATTTTTCGAACATTTTATTTGTCAACTGTCTCTGATTTGCCTCACTTTTTATATGGCATAAAATGTGAATATTAATAAAGATATTTGGGAAATTATATCAAACACTGAGACAAAATATTTTCAAAAATTGCCTGTCAACCCACTTTAGGCATATTTTTGGAGTTGAAGGACTTTTTTTAAATGATCTCACAAAGTACTTTATATATTCAGCCACACATACTATTTAAAATATCCATAGTTCATGATGAGTAAGTAAATCACAGATGGTTGAGAAGAACGCCCCTGATTATTTAAAACCCAGTTATGGTGCAGTTTTTGGGTTGACCAGGAATTTTTAAAAACATTTTATCACAGTGTTTGATATATTCAAGATAAAGATTAGTTTAGTTTGTGATGAAGTTGTACGTAAATCAGAGATGGTGGAGCAGATGATTTCAGATGGAATAATCCATAAGGGGGTTTGTGCTGACACAAAAGAGACGATGCACGTGGAGTAAAGCAAGCTGCTGAACAGAGACAAAAACAAACGGAGAAAGTCGGCATGAATGAGGTGGACTCGACGTGTTTCTATCTGGCAGCAGGTCTGGTGATGACAGACGAGTAGATCACGCTGTGGGGGCTCTGATCCGGTGGAGTCCTGCTGGGTCTCTCCCTCCAGTTCTGTCGGCCCAGAGAGGCGTAATGGATGGTCTCCTCCGGCGGGGACGGACTCTCAGTCGCCTCACACTCTGCAGACAGATTTCATTAGATCCCCTGTGAACAGATCTCAGGTTATCGCAGTGTTCGGAGGTCTGAGACGTTACCGGTTTGTCCGCTGGACGTCTTCCACGGCTGCAGCTCCGTGTCTTCATGTCTCAGTGCTGCTGCAGAGGAAACAGCGGAGAGGCGACAATAGTCGTAAATACCACACCATCATCTGCAAACTGGCATAATTGTGTTGAATGTTTCACTGTTATTCCAATAGAAATAACTGTGAACTTTCCATAATTATACATCTGCTGTTTCAGTAACAATAACAATTCTTTACATGTGTTTATTTAAGGATAGTAAATAAGACATCATTCTTTTGCTAATTGTCCAACATAGTCATATGTAAGCATCAGAAAATGCTCTTATATGTTAAAAATGTCACTTTTCAGCAGGTAAAAAAACAAAACAAAACTGCAAACGTTTTCTTTTATAGAATGTTTTCATGATGGCTGTTAGAAGTTTCTATATTTACAATGTATAACAACAAATATCCCTAATATTCTTCATATATATATCTGAGGAATGTAGATGTTAATGGTAAAGTATAGCTAATATGTGCAAAAATAATGAGCAATATAAAACGCTGTTGTGCGTTTTATATTGTATAGAACATTGTGAAGAAAATAAGTTTGTCACATGAATTAATTCTTCATTTTCATTTCATTTAATTTCAGTTTTTAATAAGAGTTTTACATTCCTGAATCAGTGGGGTGTTTCACTTTTAAGCCCCTCTCATTGCCATTTTTTTTCATGCTTAAAAAATTGCGAGAAATTACCAGGAGATGTAAATGACAAAAACTTTAAAGATTATTTAACAAATTCTATGTATTTTATTTTTACCCCTCTTACCACTGTTTTCTTCCTTCTTTAGAAAATTACGAGAAAACAAGTAGCTGATTAAGATAAGCAGTTGCTGAAATGGGCAAAAACAAATCTGTAACAAATACATTTTACAAGAAAACACTGTTGAGAGGACTAAAACAAAAACTGTTGTCACTTCCACTTTCATATTTGTCATCATGAAGTGGGTGGTTTATTTGTGAAATGTCGTCTGTGAGAATCTTTATATTTTCAACCCGTCTTTGTCTGCTTCGCTTTCAACATCCTCTTTTAAGCCGAAAATATACAGGAGAATAAATGTATAACTGTCTTTCAAAACAGATCCACTTCCTTTTAGAGAGTCTGTGGTTTCGCCTTGTTTCATCTGAGATCAGCGTGCACGAGACTTTCATTATGATTTTTATGTCACAAATACATTTTATAAGAGAACATTGGTTAAATGAGTTATGGAATTAATTATTTTCTTAAGTTTTTGCATTTTTAATTTGATTTTTTTTTTGTCTTTTTACTCTTCAGCCATCTCAAACCAATTTTTATATGTTGTTTGTTCTTTTTACATTATTGTAAAGAATTCAAAAAGATGTTAAAGTTAATATCTTATCATTTGTTTCAGTTAAATCTAAAATCTACTGTGTTAAAATGTGCCCAACATAAAAACAATGACACTCATGGTGTTCCATATTTCAGCCCGTTTACCTGCATATTTGCATTTCTTCCTCCTCCTGCACTTCATGCTGGTCAGTAAAACGCAGACGGCCGCCATGAACAGGATCATCAACCCCAAACCCACGATGGCAACCAGCAGCAGAGCTGAGAGCCACAACAGACAGAACATCTGGTCAGCGAACGCACCGACATCTTGACTGAAAATGTGAGTTATGGGAGACGGTGAGTGTTTGTGCTGCAGGTGGAGGCCGACCCACCGTTCTCTGGCCTCTTCTTCTCTTTCTTCTTTGTTTCAACCACATCTGATAGACATGAAACACACATTGTATAAATTCTGTGTTATTTTTTCTTTCCAATCTAGATTCCTTCATGTTTCTGGTCCCCAAAAAATATTTGAATAAAATCAACAGATTTTTAGAATAAAAATCAATTTGAAGTTTTCTCCAAAGTTTTAAAACTTTCTAACAGAAGTGAAAGTTTCTTAACATCCATAATGTCTCATCTTTTCATATGTACTGATTCTATGCAGTGATTTTAAGACGTGGCTGCCAGGTTTGCTTGAAAACTCCAACTTATTTGATCCTTACTGGTGTTCTTTCATTTTGGCTGCCTCTTTGAACACAGACAAAAGTGTGTTTAAAAAAAATCTGCAATCCGGTGTTAAAGAGAAAAAACTGCCACCTGTTTTCATCACAGTAGACGTTGTACTGGTGGATGATGGGATGCTGGTTGGCTCAGGTTGCACTGATAAGTAAAGGAAATGAATTCAAATTTAAATTCCATCAGTCAAGTACAACACAATGATGTTTAAAACTACAACAGCTGCTCAACACGTTCCTTAAAAACAGAACATTTTGTGTGAGTTGATGGTCAAAAGTCATTTTAAATGTCAAATGCACAATCAGATGATGTTTGATATGGTTTTGACACAGTGACCACCAAAAAAAAAGTTACATTTCTTTATGTAAATGCAAGTTTCAAAATTACGACATTTGTAATCTGTAAATAATTATTATGGGCATAGTGAAGGATTTCCAACAAACACAAATGTGTAAAATGCAGAACAATGAATCTAAAACAGGTCAGAATAATAAAACCACAACATTAAGGCTGTTGTAATAAACACTTATCATCAATATTTCAGATTCATTTATGTCACCTCCTGTGTTGTAGCTAAAAGATGACCACATAAGTCATTAATAACCCGCCTGTCAGGACGCCGACTCTGGCCTGCAGGATTCCGTTGCACAGATACTCTCCACTGTCCTCCAGCTGCAGATCCTGGATCTGCAGGGCGTCGTGGGCGAAGCTCAGCCGGCCGCCGTCCGTCTCTGATTTCACTGTCCCGTCCTTGAAGCGGGTAAAGATGACCTCCCGCCTGCCTCCCTCCTTCTGACGGATCCACTTTTGTTTGGGTCTGGAGGAGCCTTTGCAGGGGAGCAGCAGCGTCCGGCCTGCAGACACCGTGAAGTCGTGGCCTGAAGGCGGACGATGGGTATTTGTGAGTGTGATACTGTAGAAGGTGGTTTGCCCTTCAGTATTTATAACTACATCTAAAATACACCTTCATTATATGACTTAGTTCTGTCCGAGTCACTGAAGATTTTCCTTTATTGCATCATCGACTGTTTATAAAAAAATGGACGCAGCCTTCAGGTCTGATAAGTAAAGCAGAATTACTTTAATTGCTTTTAAGTGGAGGGAGACTCTTCTGTTGGCAAAGATAAGTCCTAAGTCTAACTAAGTAAGTAACTCAGTAAGTCTAAGGCAAGTCTGTTCAATCCGTTAACATTTTTCTTATGAGTTTAGGGTCTCGGTCACTGGTTTTAAGTCTCTTTCAAAACAGCAGGATGTTAATTTTGTAACTTTTGATCTCAGTTAGAGGGAATTACATGATAAAGCAGCTTATGCTACCGTACCACTGTGCGTAGCATCCTTACTCCTCACATCCAGTTTTAAAAACACAGGATGGTGACAGTCAAACTCAAAACTCTAAACTTTGAAGCAGTGGTCTACAAACCATTGGGTGCCATCACGGTGGCTACATCGTTCGTCTACGGTGCCCATTAAAAGCATTCACACCTCTTGCAAGTTTTGCTTTATTCCTTTATTGCTTTAACCTTGAATAATGGTCAGTCTAATTTGGCTTTTTGACAGGAATTTAAGAGGTTTGACATTTTTAATTAAATGACATTCCTCAGTAGAAATATGTTCTCACTTTGACACCAAAGAGTCTATATTTGTGAGGTTTTTTTTGTTTTTTTTTTGCTATAGTTCAACTGGTTGAGCTGGCGACACATGTACAGAGGCTACAGTCCCCGAAGCAGCGGCCATGGGTCGAATCCCACTCATGGCCCTTTGCTGCAGGTCCTTCCCCGTTCTTCTCCCCCACTTTCCTGTCTCTCTCTCAACTGTTCTATATAATAAAGGCCAAAAACATAACTTAAAAAAAAAAAAAGCCAAATTAAATTGGCCATGAGGAGAGAACTTTCAAGGGGGAAGAATGCTTTTTACAGTGATTGTATATTCAGTGTGTGGGCTCAAGGAACGCAACTAAGTTTATTTAAGCTGCAGCTCTTGCCCACCACTGCTTTTTCCAAAAAACAACCTTGACCTCGATGTCACAGATGTAATCAGAAGTGCCTGCTGACGTTCTCACTTCAGTATAAAAATGACTTTGCAGTTTCCAAGAACTGTGTCGCCACTTCTATTTTGATATTTCGTCATCCTGATGTGGGTGGTTTATGT
>NW_007579880.1:0-10921 GCF_000690725.1 Stegastes partitus
TGGTACGTGTTCAGGTTGTACTCTGCTTAAGTCGTATTTCCCACAGTACCTGTGTTTGTGTCTGTATTTATTTGAATCTCTTCTATGAGCAACAGTGGGAGGATTTACCTTTAGTTAACTGAGCATTATGCTACTCAAACACCAGTTCTTTCATCCATTCGTAGTTTCTGTTTTCCATATACTAACTAGTGTCCTATCTATGACTAGGTATCTCCCACTTGTGTTCTAAAACATAAAAAGCATAATATGTGTTTAAAATGATTTAATACTTTGGGAAGTTTGGTACTAACCTGTTGGTTTGGTGTCTCCAGATGTTGCTCCAGAGGCTCCCCCCAGCAGAGCACCGCAGGTCATTCTGCACCCTGTCCTGTCTGAGCCAGGGTGAGTAGAAACCATCACACAGCGAGTTTGAACTGCATTTAAAGAGAGTACCACAGATCTTCTCTCTGTCTGTCCATCTTCCTCTCATCTGCATGCTTTCTCCCTCTTCTTTCTCTTTCTATCTGTGGCTGCTGGTCAGAGGCCAAGTCAAACTTATTGGAGCACGGATATTTGGGTGACAATTTCAATGCGAGGGACGACATGACGATTACTCAGAGACTAATGTTAGCATGGCCTTTAGTTCACGCTACACTTGGGATGCCAAGTGGATTTTCACTGGCTCTTTGAGGAAGCCAGTGGTCATGGGGAAACAACCGGAAGAGGAGGATTAGTGATGAGATGCCTTTCGACCCAGATGTTAATTAGATTAGGATCTCAATCTATCACAAGAAACAGACGCAGGAGAACCTCCATCTATAGCCAGATGGTCAGTTGTGATGAAATACCCTTGGACTGTAATGGATTAATCAATAGCTGATAATGCCAGGGTTCATTTTATTCCTTTTTAAATATCAACATGATCTCTGAGACAGGGAAAAGCAAGCGATACGACGTCATGAACTGATGTGTGAGGAGCTGTTCTGTGCATGTCACACATCTGCATTTTAATGTAAGTCGTCGTCTTGTGGCCACATTCCTGTTGCAGCTGCCAGCTTTGAGATAAATGAAAAGTAAGAAGCAATTTTGTGGAAATAATAGGAATCAGTGGATAATGCGGGACTACAAATACGGCTCCATACGTGTTTGAATAGAACAGGGGCTGTTTGAGGTTTACATTCATTATCATAATCATTATAATGTAACACAAAAGATTATTTCCTGTATCTTGAGACCACATTCAGCCATCGAACTGGAAAACTTTGCAGTCGGTTTTGCATAAATGCGTGCATTTTTGACCGGAGAGGATCCGATTAATACGGGCTCCAAAACTTCTGCATGTGCACATCTGGGGCTGATTGAGCTGCAGCTGTGCAGCCAGTGGATCACTTTGTCATTTTTATTGCAATATACTGTAAAAAGGCTTTTGTAAATATACTGTATGTACTTACTGGGTGGGTGGACACATAGAAAGATGGTTGAGGCCAAGGTTTTTAGCAAATTGATGTAAAATCTCACCATGAAACATCGATTGTTTTGTTGTCAAGCCTGAAACAATCACAACTCCTTTGGGTCTGTCACAGCCAAAACCTTGAATTTAATCGTTCTTTTTTTTTGCCGACACAACAAGCATAGTTTAACCTGTATCAAAATGATGATGTCAGTACAGCAGAAAAACTTTTTTTCTTTGGCCATGTTTTAGCTTTTAACAACAGAAACAGTCTTTAAATGAATATATTGTCAGATCAAGCTAGTAGAAGAATCATCCGCTTTTGTTTCCTTCTGGGGGAATATCTTGGATTTTTTCCCATTAAAGGATGTAGAGGGACGTCTTGTATGGCATTTTTATGCATTCTTTGTGTCCTAAAATTCTGTTTATGCCTTGAGAAAAATGATTTCAGGGCCAACTTGAAGGATATTATCAAAAGGCATGAGGTTTTTACATGAACTCCACTGCTTAAAGGAGTGCTCTTGTTTATGGCAGCAGTCTGACTTGTTTGAGCGAAATATGAATTTCTTCCGCTGGAATCGGTCAATAAAAGCATCTCAGCATTCACCTTTGCTTCCGGAGAGCTAAGGAAATGCATACACTTCTATTTATGCCTGCTTTGGGCAGTCACGTGCCGCTAAATGTATAAAAATCTCTTTAAAAAGCGGTGAAAACACACAACTTAAAGCCTTGTGTTTCTAAACTCCTTCCAGTTGCTCTATCTGCACGAGCACAATTACACTGTTTTACTATTTCTCCCTTTTTCTCACGCTCACACGGCCCTTCTCTGCCTTTTGACGAATGTGAATACATTAGCGCAGTTGCACAATCCATATTCCTCTGATTTAATTAAGGCTATTGTCCCTCCTTACTCACATCTTTGTATGCTCTTGCAGTGGCAGCTGGCAGATTTCTCCAGCCTTAATGGCCTCATCCCAGGGTTAATGAGGGCCTGTTTCAGACCCCAACACCCTGCAGGATTCCCTCATTAGAGCAGAAATCGAACCGGTGGTAGGGGCCCTTGGCGCCACAGGAATCACATTATTTTATACGCTGCCTCACCTGTGGTCTCTGCCCGGAGTCCGGGAGTTGCTTTGCGAACCGGTGTTAATATACCACAGAAAGGTTGTGAGAGGTTACACACTGATGTTACACAGCCAGTTATGTGCACAGAGGTGGACGGGTTGAATGAGGGAAATGGGTTCGTTTATGTCGCGCCACTGGCACCCCCTGTGTAGGTCCATTCTTGGGGTCAGAAATTAATAGGGGCTCAGGGTGCAAACACGATTTGAAGTTTCACAAAATCTGTGAAATTAAAAATGAGAATCAATGAAGGCTGCCAGTAATTAGGATTGTCCCCTCTTACATTCATCCATTCACATTTTTAGTCTTGGAATCAAGGTGCTTTTGCCACTTGTGGAGCCATCAGAGGCGATTTGCTCCATAAAAGCCTGTCTTTGGGTCTTTCCAGTGTAATCTGGACAAGAAAATAACTGAGAAACAAAAGCCTGGAAATGCAAGATAATGCAATAAAAATCAACCAAAAAGGTAAACACAATTTTATAATAATCAAATAAGGTTTGGCAACGGAAAACTGAGCAAATGTAATAGAGGTACCGTGAAAATCGCTCATCTCATAGTCATTGAAATGGCCTCAATAAAGGACCTTGTGTGTAACAAAGGGGATTCTGCATCAACAAGATGTCTCGTCGCTGGTGTAAGCGGACTGAAAAGGTTACACAAACTAAGGTGTCAGACAGCTGTGATATCAAGCCACGCCGCTGAGGTCACAATACTCTTTGCAGCATATTTATTCCATTGTGCAGAAGTGCTCTTGTGCACGAAAGGGATCACTGAGCTCAACGGCAAATATTTCGGTCTCCTCAGAGTCTTCGTCGGCGCTCACAGATTCGGGGTTGCGGACCTCGTAAAGGTATCAGACACAGGTGCAATCAATGAGTAATCTGCTCGGTTGAGTAGAAGGAGAAAGAGCTGCAGCAGAACAGGCAACGTTTGGATGTAATGAACATTTACTGAAGTGGCTGCTGTCATTATAACACACAGCAAGACCTCAATTGTGTTTTAAATTGTAACTCTGCAATAATATATGACCACAACAAAAATATATATCAGGATTAACTGTTCTAGAACAGAATCAATGCCTCCACTTTTTCAAAATTCAGTGCAGTGACAATACGACATATTCCATCAAGCAAATTAATACGCAGCCACAAAAGTCCCAGTTAGACCTCTGAACTCGAGCAGTTTCTACGTGTTTTTTGTTTTTCCTTTTTTTGCTCATCAGTTTTACTGCAATATAAAATCTTGCACCTCTGTGGAAAAAGCACATTTATGGCTACAAGGAAATACGAGTCAGAAAAAGTATTTTGTTCAACATAAAATAGTTATAATGCCATAAATAATAATTTTAAAAAAGGAAACAAAAAAAAGAGTCGAGTTACTGATAGCTTCACAGTTGGAGTGGAGTGCAGAATTTATTATTATTTTTTTTTCAGAATGTGGTTTCTGCAAAACTTTATTTTTGCCATTTTAACAATGAAACTTGTATAAAGTAATTTTGACCGAAGGTTTGGTTTATTTGCAACATGGGGAAGTGGAAAATCCATCAATTCTTTCAGTTTTTACAGTTTCTGGTGATAATAAATGGTCTAAATCTTGGCTGATTTTTTATTTTTTATTTTTTTAATATAGATAATGTGCCTTTTAAACCCACTGGTGGGTTTTGGGATTCCAGTTGAAGCTTTACCACCAAATTAGTGCAAATTACTTAAAAATCAAAACATCATTTCAAGGGTTTGGTCAAAGTCTGTTTACTTGCTGCACCCCCATCGTGCATGACATCAACATGCAGCTTTTTAAATGGGATTATTATTATTATTATTATCCTTTGCACAGTTCAAGTGGTTTACACTATTTACTATGTAATCTAAGCACATTCTCAGAGGAACAACTTCCTGCACATTGTGAATATTTCTACTTCACTTTTATACTGTGGGTTTGCTCCACTTGCTTTTTATTTGTCTTGTAACACTCACTGCTTATTTAACCTGCAACACTTGCTTCTTTTTCAAAACAAACTTTTATCCTTCTTTGAAATGTCTCTACCCGTCAGCGTCCCACTGTTTTACACCAAAACACCAAGTCAGATTCCTGCTTTAAAAAAAAACAACAAAAAACCCAACAAATTCTGATTCTGAAGAAAAGAAACCTCCAGAGCAAGAGTCACAGAATCTGACAAATCTGATAAGTCAGTTAGGGCTGATGACTGCTAGTTTTAGAAAAATAAAACCTGGAAACCTCCTTTGCCCACGCCTCATCTCTGCCTCAGTTCTGCTGGCGGCTGACGGGTACATTAACCACCACCAGCATAACACACTTTTATTTCACAATCACTAGTCCCAGAGAGCTCAGCAGCTTTCTAAGGAAAACATCACAGTTATCCTCAATCACTCTTTTTAGACATATCACTGCCACATTGTGAGGATCCATATGATCATTTATCTTCTATTAAGACAATAAAGAACCTAAATGCTGTTTAAAAAGCTGCATTATGGGCGCCGCTATAGCTCACCTGGTTGAGCTGGTGTCCCATGTGCAGGGCTACAGTCCTGATGTGGAGGTCATGAGTTTGAATCCCGTTCATGACCCTTTTCCACATGTCCTCCCCCCATTCTTCTTCCCTACTTTCCTGTTTCTCTATCACTAACACTATCCAATAAAGGCACAAAGGCCAAAAAAATAACTTAAAAAAAACCAAACAAACCTGAATTATGTGCAAAAGGAGGTCGTCTTTGTTTACGTTTTTCCTCGTGGATTAATTTCATCTTCTTTTTGCTTTTTAGGAACGAGGGCAACCCTTTACTTCAAATCGAAGTCGAACCCACATCAGACGTGAGTCCTTCCTTTGATTCTCAAGTGCAGCCTTTGTGATGCTTTCGTTGTACCTGAATGTTGGTTTTTCACTCATCGCGTTGCTTTACTTCTCCTTGTTTTGTTTTTTTTGTGTCAGTAATCAGTCAGTGTGAAATTACTTGTGAATCCAAATGAAGACAAAACGCAGCTCTCGCCGTCACTTGTCGCAGTCATTTGCGTTGTTCTCTCATTTAGCTTAATTTGCCTCGGCTCTCTGGGGAGCCTCCAGGTGAGTTATGCGTCAAAAGCGGCAAACGGGGGGGAAAGAGGCATCTTCGCCGCTCGTCATCGCTGTTTCTATAACAATGATATATTTTGAGAAAATGTGATGCAGATTGCCTTGAATGAAATTCCAGCAGGCATCTCTGAATGGGTCATTTTCACTGTTGCGGTACATAATATTTAAAATCAAATCAGAATAAATCTTTTGTATTTATTTCTTTTTTTTTTTGCCTCTGGTTGTTCTCTCTTTTCATAACTCTCTATCTTTTATTGGTAATTGTCCAAACAGCAGTCAGTATTTCCAGTGTGCACAGCCAAAGAAAAAAAAAATATTTATATGAAAGCAACCTCTGTGTATTTTTCATGTGTGTCAGAGCATTTTTATGATTAAAAGTGTGCTGAGTACATATTTGCTGTTGCCAGAAACACAAAAGCTAAAATACGATACTCCTCCTAAGGTATATATTTGTATTTGATGGATATTTTTACACTACTGTGCAACTTTGGATGCCAGAAAGGATCTAAAGTTCTGCAAAAAATAAATAAATAAAAAGGCACTGGAATGCATGAAGAACTCCTTTCTAATGTATTTTAAAGAAGGTTGTAGTAAATTGTAATTATCTGCTGAATGTCAAAATATGTGCATTCCATATCTTGGAGGAATATTCTAACACCATATCTTTGATGCATGTAAGAGCATTTTAATCACTTGTCAAATGCATGCTTACGACTACTAAAGCACGGTTTAATCTGCTTCATCACAGAACGAGGAGGGCAACGACGAGGACTCCGGCGACGAGTTCGAGGAGATGAACCTGTCGCTCCTGTCGGCTCGCAACTTCCCGCGCAAGGCCAGCCAGACCAGCATCTTCCTGCAGGAGTGGGACATCCCCTTCGAGCAGCTGGAGATCGGAGAGATGATCGGCAAGGGTCGCTTCGGCAAGGTTTTCCACGGCCGGTGGCACGGCGAGGTGGCCATCCGCCTGATCGACATCGAGCGCGACAACGAGGACCAGCTGAAGGCCTTCAAACGCGAGGTGATGGCCTACCGCAACACCCGCCACGAGAACGTGGTGCTGTTCATGGGGGCCTGCATGAGCCCGCCGCATCTGGCCATCATCACCAGGTGAGAGTTAACGGATTGTGTTGCACAGAAAGCTGGGAGGTACAGGTGGTGTAGATTGAACTTTAGCACGACATTAAACAACATTTTGGGTCAATTCACTCATCAAATTTTGTTTAATATGTACTATATGCAAACTTTACGGTATCCTGTGTTTCTGTTTAGTACAGAAATAAACATCCAGTGCCTAGAACACATTTAAAACACACTTTGAAACACTTTAACCCTTTGAACCCCAAACAGTTTCTTGTCATTTTTTGCTCCAGTCACCTTTGTTCTGCTGTGGACTCATTTTATGCTGCAGCTCTATGGAAAGCACAACAATGTCTACAAGGAGAGAGAGAACATGGAAATGTCTTCAGAGTTATTATGTAATTAATCATGCAAAATGAAAAAACGGAGGTTGATTTTTTAAAATGTATTTATTAAAAAAAAAAAAAAAAAAATCCCAAAACAAGAATTGTTGTGCACAATATATGAATTAATATGTATTTTTAAAACATTTTTATTTGTTCCCATAGTCAGTATAATACAGCCTGCAGTTCCTTCAGCTAAAAAGTCCCTGAATTATTGACATGTGACTGCGGGTCCAAGCTGAGTCACTGATCGCTTCACAGCTGCAAGGAGTGCAGATTTGTTACTTTTTCTTTACAAAATGTGTTTTTTGCAAATGCTTTGTTTTTATTTTGGCAAAATTGAAATGAAACATTTATACAGAAATTTTGACCAGAATTTAAATTTTTAAATTTTTCCAAGTGTCCAAAGATGTGGCCATCCATCCATTACCTATACACCACTTAATCCTCACTAGGGTCATGGGGGGCTGGAGTCTATCCCAGCTGACTCAGGGTGAAGGCAGGTTCACCTGGACAGGTAACCAGTCTATCACAGGGCTACACTTAGAGACAGACAACCAAGCACACTCACATTCACACCTACGGACAATTTAGAATCACCAATTAACCTCAACATGTTTTTGGACTGTGTGGGAGGAAGCTGGAGAACCCGGAGAGAACCCACGCTGCACGGGGAGAACATGGAGACTCCACGCAGAAAGATCCCAGATGTCCTCACCGGGGGTCTTCTAGCTGCGAGGTGACAGTGCTAACCACCGAGCCACCGTGCAGCCCAGAGATGTTACCAATACTGAAAAATAAAACAACCACATGCTGGAGATATTTTTCATTTGTTTCCACACTTTTCTCTTGTCTGGTCTGCATAACACAAGCTGCAGTTCAGCCATAAAACTCCACTAATGACTTCATGCTTCAAGTTTTTACTTTTTAACAGAATCTGGTTCGAGTAAATGGTACAATTTTGGCTTCTGTCTTCTTCTTTTTTTTCTTTTTTTTAAATGAGACACTTGAACATAGTAATTTTGATGAATTATCATCATTTTAAGCTTGAATTTGGTTCTGACGGTCTGAACATCACAGATGAATAGTTCAAAGACCATCAGAAATCTGAAAATATTACGATTCAATCTCTCTTTTTTTGGTCTTTCGTGGTTTTGATAAGTGATGCAATTTTGGGCAATTTTCAAAACTGACTTTGGGGTTCGGAGGGTTAATCAAACTGTGCCACAATGAAGAAATAATACTGTTTCTCCTCCGTTTGCAGTTTATGTTTTATTTTTTTTCCAAAGCACCTGTAGTTCCCTTGATAATTGCACCGACAACAGTGTCTATCAGCAGCGCACTCAAAAATGAAGCATATTTTAGTATGCATCGTGACTCTTGAGGAGAGTTTTCCAGTTTTGAAGTGTGAACATGCAGCTAATGTTACATAAAGAAGGCAATAAAAAACAAAACACCATGCTGTAAAACAAATGAAAAGTCTATTGCAACTGTAAAAAGCAGTTCAGCACAGAGAGAATACAGGAATATTCACAGATGTATCTGCAGGAAAAACACAAGTGGAATCTCACCAATGCAAGAGTGACTACGCTGCAGGAATATATTTTCTTACAAATATAGTTATTTCTCAAGTAGTCACACAAGTAGATTAACTGTATTTTTACGTTGTGACTGTTTAAGTAGCAGGAATATCTGTATCGTATGAAATATTGCAACAGAAATTGAAATAACCATGTTTTAACTGTACAAAGTTGTACAAAAGTGACACATTTGCATTGCATAATAAGCAGAAAGTTGGGAGTTTATTGCCAAATGCTTTTGATTAACACTGTATACAGAACAGAAAAGCATGCACTGATCAAAAATGGTGAAAATAGCTTAAAATAGTTAGTTTAAAAATAAAAGTAGGTGCTCTAGATTAAGAGAAACTGGAGATGAATCTGAAAAAATATCGTTTAAAAAGGGCATTTTCATTAGTTTCCTGTCATCTCTTCATCACTTCTTTCTCACTGAACCTCCTGAAAGTGTTCACGGTCAGCGTTGCCCGTGAACCCGTGGCTTGGCCGTCTCCACAGTCGGTCCTCGTCCTGTGGCACAGATCCGGCCCCCTATGGGACAACGTGTTTAGACCAGCTGAGAATAAAACATGAGGAGGTTGTGATTAGAACAGGCTGCTACTGCCACTGAATAGACAAGCCACCCACACCTCACAGCAATGGCGCATTTGTCTCGAATTCCAGCTTGACAGCAGATAAAGCGAGCATGCAGGGTCGGAGTGAGTGATAGTTCTCACCTAGCGAACACCTTTAATTATCTCAGGGATTAGCATTCACACTTTGGCAGTATTTAGTGAATATTTTCTCACTTATTAAGAAGACAGGGTTTCGTTTTTTGTTAAAGAGCATCACAAGGAGTGTGCTCATTAAGCAGCAGAGCTAATATGAAAATTGTATATTTGCATCTCTCCTGGAAAAAAACAAAATGACCTTTTTATTTTGTTTCTTTTCTGTTTTGAAAAGAAAAAAGAGAGATTTAAAGCTTTTAAAATGCTTTAGGATAAACGTGTAAAACATGACTCCATTTCCGTCACGTTTACTGCGTGGCACGTTTCAAATAACCGATTGTATGATTTTTGAGACGCGTGATTGGACTGGATGCCAGCTGAAATTGCTGTGAGTGCAGGGGAGCTGACAGATGAGCTGGCTGCTTCTCAGAAATCCTCGGTGCTGATTGTTGAAAATAATATCAAAATGTCAGTGCAACAGGTGGCTTTGTTTTTCTCCAATACTCTCCTGCTTCGATCAAATTAATGAAAGAAAAAAAAAAAAGAAAAAACGTGCAACGTGACACAGCCGTAAAAATTACACCAAAACGAGGCGTTGTTGGTTTATTAAGGATGACGGGTTTCGGGTTGCATTAAGTGGGAACATAAATATTGATTGCTTCTTTGTTCTTCGATTGTTTCCTGTGTCACGACTGACTGCGGATTGATTTTTGCCGAGCACGGGGTCATCTGTGATGTTTCCTGCAGGGTTTTTATCCACGTAAATGGTGTAATTACTCCATTTTAAAGTACAGAGGTGATGTTCAGGATTGCTTTTCTTGGTTTCCTTGTCTATATAAAGGCTGCATTTCTATGTCGAGCGAGAAAGAAAGAAAAAAAGGGGGGGAGGGGGACAGCTACTAAAAAATGTGGCTGCTGTCAGGTTGTTGTTCAGGATGAATATGCATGAACCGTTGGCTTCAGGTGCTTTGGTGGTCACCTGCATGGCACAGTCGGGGTGGAAGGCTTCGAGTGTGAGGCGGGGGGTGGCTGTAGAGCTGTCTATTAACGGCGCCCTTCCAGAAATGTGACACAGCCGAGCCAAAACGCAGCGAAACAGCTTCACCCCGGCACACAGTGGGCTCACGTTTCACTCCACGGCGAAGACATTTTATCCTCCGACAACATCTCAAACTGCGCTAACTCGCTGATTCGCTCCCCTTCGTGAACTTTTCGGGAAAACGTGTGTTTTTTTGTTTTTTGGGTTAAAAGTGAGGCAAAACACATTGACCATTTAAAAAAGGGAGCATTCAAGAAGCTATTACGCTGAACGCTGCCATTTGCGGGAATGTGTCAGTGTTACAGGTGGAATCCAGAATCCAGGGGCAGATTTTTTTTTAAAGGTTAGTTGAAATTTTGGAATTAAAATGAAGGGTCTCAGAAAGGAGAAATTGTAGTCCTGTTTGTGGGCATCCATCCATCCGTCCATCCATCCATCCATCCATCCATCCATCCATCCATCCGTCCACTTTCTCCATCCATCCATCCATCCATCC